>NW_027307672.1:80186-190186 GCF_964275005.1 Diadema setosum | reverse complement strand
CTTAGAAGGGGTCTTTTGAGGGTGATTTAAATGTAATAGATATTGAAGAATTTTGGCGAGCAAGTGCAGCGAGCGAGCCGAAAACAAGTTGTAATTCAGCTTACAAAACATGGAATTCTTGTCATTTTTGGTTATTAAATCTTCGAATGACAATTCTAATCAAGATATAGTGACGGTCTTATAGATAACGATTTATACCAACAGTGTTCAACCTCAATCCCATCCCGGTAGGGACTTAACAAAAGTCCACGTGATATGCTTTTTCGAGCACTTAAAAGGGGTTTTTTGAGGGTGATATAAAATCTGATAAATTTTGATAAATTTTGGCGAGCGAGCGCAGCGAGCGAGCCGACAATTTTTGTATTTCACCTTACAAAACATGGAATTCTTGTAATTTTTTGGTTATTAAATCTTACAATTCTAATCAAGATATAGTGACGGCTTCATAGATAACGATTTATGCCAACAAACTAAGGACTTGGAAAAATACTCTAAATTACTACGAGTGAGTGAGCCGAAATTATTATATTTCCACGTCATAATTACGTTTTGTTCTTCTTATTTTTTTAAAATAAATTTTGGCGAGCGGGCGCAGCGAGCGAGCCGAAAATTTTTATATTTCAGCGTTACAAAAAAATGGAATTCATGTTTTGTTTTTATCTTCTTTGATTTGGTTTTCTGCCCCCCCCCCCCCTCCGGGCGAGGGTTTTTTTTTTTTTTTCTTCTTCTTTTTTTTTCTCGTTTTTTTTTCACGTGCCCCCTTGCACCCCCCCCCCCTTATAGATACGCCACTGTTGGTAGTTGATACTACTAACTTAGCATGCAATGTGCCTATAATAGTCTGCAGCGCAGCATGCATTGTACACACATAATATTATGCATCATACACAATTTACGGTACCGCGTACGGTATAATACCGGTAAACGGTGAACATTTAATAATAAATGCGCAATGTATCTTCGCGATTCGGTCAGAAAGCAAAGCAGGGATCGGGAATGTCTACTGTTTGCGCGTCAGCTTCGCGCGCGGTGCAGTAACGTAGTATTAAAACGTACTGTACACGAGTTCTTTTAGTGCGTATAATATTATGTAACTCCATAATGTATCATCATCCACACAAAAATTTCAGATAAAACAAGGAAGAGAGAGAGAGAGAGAGAGAAAATGAACGCAAAAGAAAGGAAAGGCGGAATTCAAAACGGAAATAAAAGCGATAAAGACAGCGTTTGTTTCATTTGTCAACATCTAAACATTGCTCAAGAGGGGTGTTGAATAGCTCAAACACCTCCCTTTTGCCCAAGGGAGGTGTTTGAACAAAACACCCCCCCCCCCCCTCGGTACGCCCTTGTTATATATATATATATATATATATATAATATATATATATATATTGTGACGAACTCGCCTTCTCATCGTGAATTATGTGAGTGTATTTGACTGTCTGTACAAATGCCTCCGCGAGCCGTGTCAGGATGGCCGAGTAGGCGGGGTTCGTTTTGTTGCAGTTTACAACGATCTCTTTAAATTATTAAAACTACTAGTCTGTATGCTACCATGTATTATGTTGTGTCAGAAGCAGCTCACCAACACAAGCGGCACACATACCAAGTTCAGCATCACTTAAAGTATGTCACTCCCAAGCGTCACTTGTAGAGGGTGTTAAATTGGTACACTTATTTTGTTACCAACTTTTACTACCAACTCTTGCTACCAAGTTCTGCTACCAAGTTTTGTTACCAACTTTTGTTACCAACTTTTGCTACCAACTCAGTCACGCTAACGTGGAACACCTTTCACAACCATATGGTGGCACAGGTATCGTTGATGGCACGGGGTAAAGTGCTGTATCGCACCGTTACCAACTTCCTCAGGCGACGGCTGGAACTTGGATTGGGACACAGGGCATATGCGACAAGTCACATTACCACTATTCCCGAAATCCAACGGCGACGACTGGAACTTGGATTGGGCACGGACTATGCGACAAGTCACATTACCATTATACCCGAAATCCAATGACTTGCTAGTTGGTCTTCTCAGGAACGCTGCTCCAACTCAGGAACATGGACCACCAATCTGCAAAAGCTTGTTGTATTGTGGTAGATCCCTCAAGACGACACAGTGAAGACAGGAATTCAGGAACACATGTACAGTTTATTACACGTAGAAGTAAACATGAACAACACAATTGAAATGTATCATACACGTGCTACTTATTGCGGACTATGTCACACAACGGCCACTTTATATGCCTCTCCTCCTATCGCGGAATAAGGAGGCAATCCCGCACGACCGTTAGCATCACGGAAAATATCCGCAGTAGTCGTTCAAATTATTTACAATGTTGGCGTGGTTATCAAATTCGTACAACGATTATACATTTTAGCAGTATCTCTTGTACATGGTTACTATAATTCGGCATGTATCATCGGTCTAAACCGGAGTTGGTATCAAAATAATCCAAACTTGCCCATGACAAACAAGTAACCACATATCTAATGATAAATGTTAAAACTCATAATGATGCACTACCACCTTGAAACATTAAATTTGTCCAACGTTTCGATAGTGTGCCCCTTTCTTTGCTTCTTTTTTTGTTTTAAAGAATATTTTATTCTTCATCAATGGAAACATGATATACAAATAAATTGATACAAAAATCTCCGGACCAATTTTATAGTCCTTTTCATCAATGGATGCAGAACTGATACCAAAACTTTACATCGGTTTAACATGTTTTGATACACTCTGGTACTTTTTTTTCACAATCAATATATACAATCCATATAAACATCTCTTCTTTTCCAGTTTTACATTACTAATTCCTCAATCTCTTAACAATTTTTTTCTTTCATTACATAATAAATTCTATTAACTGAATCACTTAGCCCCAAAATATTTCTTTTCAGCTTTCATACAATCCAGCCTAAAATATCAATATCCATTGATTGAAGTTTTTTGGTAAAAAACAAAACAAAACAAACCCCCTCGCCACCCCCCACTACTCAATACCCCCGTCCATTCTCCCTCTTACTACCCCACCCCATCCCCCTCCCCCTTCCAAAACCCCCATCACAAACAAAACCTCAAAAGCAACTGAAACCTGTGTGTCCTGACTTACATTATAACACATAATACGAGTGCGTGGAAAAGGCATTTCCTGGTGGATGTGCGGCAGACCATACTCTGTTAAATAAACGCAAAGCAAATTCTCAATTCTTTTTCCAGTTTTCCCACTTTTGTAAATGTATTGACAACGTATTACGTATAACTGCTAATTTTTCTTCTTCTAACCTATATCCTGCTCTATAGACCTTTTAATGGAATATTCCGTTGGGAGTGTCTTATTTTTCCTTCCTAAAAAAAGCAATTTCTTCACCAAAATTATAACATGGTTAACTAACTGAGCTTTTCCTTTATCTGGTAGCTCTATACCAAAAAAGATCTCTTCCCAACTCAACTGTTGCAAATCAACATATTCAAAGAAAGTACTACATTTTCCCCAAACTTTCCTAGCAAAATCACATGTATAAAATATATGTTTATACGTCTCTTCCTCATTATGACAAAAAGAACATAAATTATCATTTACGAACTTAAACTGAAATAATTGATGATTTGTGTACACTATTCCATGCAATAATCTATATTGAAAATCCCTCAATGCAGAACTCAAAGTGCTACTTCTTATCCTACTAAAAATACATTTTATATCTCTATTAGAAAAATCACAAAAATATAAATTTCTCATTTTTTTCTATCACCGAAGAATCATCACTTTCTTCACTAATTCAACATAAATGTCTTTAGAGGTAATCTTTTCCAGAGGAATTTCCTTCCCATTTCTTATAAAAGTCATTTCATCTACATTTGTATTCTTCTCTATCTCTGAGTTCTCTGTATTCCTTTTCCAACCAACTGGAAGCGCTTCATATATCTTTTGAATACTCAAAATATTCAAATAATTAAATCCTTTATTGTAAAAAATATTCAACCGAAAATAATTTACCATTCCTATCCATTATATGTTCCAATCTAAAGCATTTTTTCAAAAACAATTTTTCATCAAAACTGCATTTTCCGTCAATGCGAATCATTCTATTATTAAACAAAACTTCCTTCCTTATTTGATTATAATTACCCCTGAAATCCCTTGTTTTCACCCATGTTTTCAACAGATCCCTGTAAAATTCCGGTATAGACAAATTCAAAAGATAAATAAAATAGTTACAACAAAATATAAATTTACCTCCAATATGTTTAGTAACAAACTGAAAATATTGTTTCCATTTCATTTCTTGTTAACCATAAAATAACCTTTTAACCCACATTACTCTTTGAGCGTCTATCAATGATGAAAAATGCATAAATTTTACTCCCCCGTGTTCATAATCTAATACCAACACAGTTTTTTTTAATTTTTCGTTTCCCTTGCCAAATAAATTCCCAAACAGCCAAATCCAATTCTTTATAGACCCATTCTGGCAAAGGAGTTAGAGACCCCACATATATCAATTTAGAATAAATAAAAGTCTTCAATAACTGAATTTTACCAACTAATGTCAAATCTCGTTGCTTCCACCATATTAATAATTTCTTTATTTTACTAAGTATTTCTTTATAATTCAATTTTTCTTTCACCTCTGGATCCAAAGTAAAATATACCCCTAAAATCTTTAACTCCGTCACTTTTTGTCCTAAAGAAAAATCATAAGCACTATCTTTACTACTTCCCAATTCTAACACTTTTATCTTATCTTTATTAAGTTTAAGTCCAGAGACCCGTTGAAAACAATCAAAAATAAATTCAATCCTCTTGATTGACTCAAAATCTTGTACCAAAAATGTAATATCATCCGCATAAAACACTTGTCTAACTTCATTCCCTCCAAAACATAACCCTGAAATCTCCTTGTCTTTTCTTATTGAATGCGCTAACACTTCTATACATAAAATAAACGGATATGGTGACAGTGGATCCCCTTGTCGAACCCCCTTTTCTATCTTAAAATACCCTGTCGATTTACCCCTGTTAAAAACACAGCTAAGAGCATTATTGTAAAGAGTAGAAATCCATTTTCGGAATACAGGTCCAAAACCAAAATATAACAGGGCCTGTTGTAAAAAAAAACTGTGAGCAACGGAATCAAAGGCTTTTTCGAAATCAATTGCAACCAAATAACCTGGTAACTTAAAGTGGGAAGTATGGAAAATCATGTCATCAATAATACGTATTGCTTCACCTATATATCTACCTTTTAAAAACCCCAATTGATCTTCCATTATAATTTCCTCTAAAACCTCTGTAATTCTCATTGTTAAAACTTTAGAAAGAATTTTATAATCCACATTTAATAAAGAAATAGGTCTATAATTCTTAATCTGCAAAACATCTTTACCTTCTTTTGCAATTAAAATAATCATTGCTTGTCTTTGGGAAGCCGATAGTTCCCCATTATGATACGCTTCATTTAAAGCTTCTACTACTAATTGTCCGATAACCGGCCAAAATATTCTATAAAATTCAACCGTTAACCCATCATTCCCTGGTGATTTATTCAGTTTCATTTTTTCCTACACCTGTATACACTCCCTTTCTACTATCAACCCTTCACAATAATCTTTGGACTCCTCAGATAACCTGGGCAAGTCCTCAGAAAAAAACACATTATCTGAATTCAAAACTACATCTGATTTAGCATACAATCTACTATAAAAATCCTTAATTTCATTAATTATACCAGTTTCATCATAAATAATATCACCCTTTTCATTAATCAATTTTTGTATATTAGTTTTTCTTCTATTTGACTCCATTAATTGCGTAAAATATCTCACATCTCTTTCTCCTCCTTCATACCGAGAAGCGCGGGAGCGAATCTTAACTCCTTCCTTATCATAATCATAACTAACCTGTAATTCCCTTTTTTTTCTTCAAGTCTCTTACATACTTCTTGATTTGGCTGAGATATCAAACTATCCTCCAACTCTGCTACCTCTCTTTCCAATTTTCTCTACTTTCCTTTCTATTTTTAGACATTTTCTTAGAGTACGTTTGTGTAAACTGACGAATTTTCCATTTCAAAAAATCCCAAAGTACTCTTTTATCCTGAATCTCTTCCTGTAAATCTCTCTTTAATTTCAAAATTTCTTCCTTCATTTGCTGAACATAAACCATATCATTACATAAACTGTTATTAAATTTCCAATAAGAACTTCTATTTCTTATTTGATTTTCCCGGATATTCAAAAACCCTAACCCTATTGCGGAATGGTCCGGAGTAATTGAAGACATAATTTCACATTCAACCACAAAGTCTACTAAATCTTCTGAAATTAACCAATAATCCAATCGACTTTGCATAAATGGTACTTTCTGTCTATATGTAAATTGCTTTTTTGTTGGATTTCTCTTCCTCCAAATATCTACTAAATTCCATACTTCCATAAAATTATCCATTTCCAAATTAAACCTACTCTCACAAATGCTATGCTATAGACACTATCGATCATAACAAATAATAATCGAACAGTTAAATCGAATCGGTTCCACCGAATTTCGTTACAATATATATATACATGTATACCACGGAAACTTTAGCGGGGATTATTAAGACATATCTGTTTGCAAAATATGAGTATTCTATTACAAAACTACATATGACCGTCCATAAAAAAAAAAAAAAAAAAAAAAAAAAAAAAAAAAAAAAAAAACGGCAACAAGTCTCACGCTCAGATTTCAAAATCCCCTCCCATTGGAGGAAGATTTTGCAGTTTTAGAATTGAAATTCAACGACACTTTGAGTGGAATATCTTGAACTTTGTGTCAGACAAAATTATATGTAGTAATTTATTTGTCATTTATAGAGGGGGATCCCGAGGGGGATAGAATCTCAACTCCATCAAATGGGCACCATATTCCACCTAGGGGGTCCTAGGGGGCCCGAATACCCCTAAAATTAAGGAATCTTAAAAAAATCTTCCTCTGTAGAACCAGTAGTGATATAGAGCTAATCCAATACTATGAGTTACAAGTAGTACTTTGATAACTATAGTTTCAAGTTTGTTCATGAAAGAATCAGGGGTGCTCCCTTGGGACCCAGGGGAGGGGGATGGAGAGGGGGTCCTAACGGGGCCTTAATGTACATTTTAATCTCCTTCTTGAAAACCCCATGACGAGTTTTCAACAAATTTGGCAGGTAGCATCCCTAGGGAGGTAGAATGTCAATTCCATCAAATGGGCACCATGTCCCACCCGGGGGGGGGGGGGGGGGGGCAGGGGGACCTAACCCATCCCCAGTAACAAATCTGTAAAGATTTTCTCTTAAACCAGAAGTGATTGAGCGAAGTTAATACAATGAGTCAGTATATTGATGACTGTTGTTCAAATTTGTTCACAGCAGAATCAGGGATGCCCCTCCGGAACCCAGTGGAGTAGGATGTGATGGGTCCAAATAGAGATTTAAATTGTACGTGTTCATATCCTTCTAGAAAACCCCTTAATGAATATTCACCAAACTTGGCAGGTAGCATGCCAGGGGATTAATATCTCAATTTGTTCAACAGGGCACCACGTTCCCCTTTGCAGTCCCTTGGGGGGCCAATACTCCCCCCCCCCCCCGACATTAAGAAATATATACAATTCTTCTCTAGAACCAGAAGTGACAGAGCTTTATGTCTTTTCCCCCCTTCAAACTGCATAATCCAACCTTATATAAAGCACAATGTACTTGGCACGTATTTTTACCAATGTGATGGAATATGCAAATAGACACCATGCCCCCATCCAGCTCTCAAAGCTGGCCCCGCCCCAATTTTCCAATGTCTCGAGTCTGTGACGAGTGTGGACGTGTCTTCTGACCAATGCTTGAACAAGCAAAGACAAAGAGCTTTAAAAGTACAGAAATAAAAAAAAAAGACTTGGCCACGATTTCGTGAAAAGATCTGACTTGTCCTCTTACCAACGCTAGCATCATCAAAGACAAAAGACCAAATGAATGAATAAAGGAATACATACATAAAACTAGACCACAAGTTCTCGATAATTTTGGACTTGTCCTCTGACCGACGCTGGTAGGTGTTCGAAGGCAAAAGGATTTCATAAAATAAAGAAATACATAAAACTGGACCCCGAGCCCGTGATGGGTTCGGACTCGTCCTGCACAAAACAATTTGATGCCTCATATAAAGAGATCGTGGGGTCCTTTGGAAAGCAAAAATATGCGAGAGAGGCTCATTTCAAATAATTAGCATTATGTTACCGAATGTCTCAACAGAATATCGCAAGCACCCTGTGTCCCGAAACGCAGATAAAGGTGGATAAGTGGCGACTTGCTCATTCCGAAGGAGTACTGGACTCTCATCGAAATCTTGAAACGGGTGCAAAACATGCCAGAGTCTACGTCCAGCGACGGAACCGACGATTCACAACGTGCACAAAGTATTCCAGGTGGTTCAGCATTTGGACCCGATGGTGCTCTGGATGAGATCTCGTGGAGTGCGGGTTCTGCCTGGACTACATCAAGTTCACTCTGAGAGGAGAGATTCAACAACAGGTGGAGGAGAGAAGACAGAACAAAGCAATACACGTGGAGGAGCTAGAAGCTGTTGCCCGAGTGGTCTACAGGGCCTACGGACTGGAGACGGGACTGCCAGATATTGCATAGCTGGATCCACATTGAACGTGCTTAGGCGATCGTCTGAGACACATTTTTTTCCGAATTTCACGCTGTAGACACCGAGACAATCTTACGCGCATATCGAGCAATTGCGAGCAAGGAACAATTTTCCTGAGTTCAACGAATCAAACCTTGAGGCAACGAGAGGTTCGATTATATAGAGGCCCTGCTCAAGCACCCCAATCACCCAAACAGGTACGCACGTTTGTTGATGGCTCTGATCTATACAAAAAGGCCTGCATACAGGACAAGCGGAAAGAAGAATTTCGCACGCAATACGTCGAAGGACTCTAACACTACAAAGAGCGTTGGTCGAAACACGCTCCGAAAATCACATAATAATAATAATAATAATAAATAATGATACCGGGGTAATAATAATTCATTTGAGAAAACGTTCTTACGATCTTCAACAGTTACGGAATGCTGTTAAACAGGTGAACCCCCTTACAAAAAAAGCCCTGTAGTACCCCTGTAGTAATTACCGCAGGACAGTACCACAGGACAGTACCACAGACGGGATAGTACCACAGGAGAGTAGAGTACCACAGGCAGTACCATAGAACAGTACCACAGGAAAGTACCACAGGAATTTTCCTGTGGTATTTTGGGACATTACCACAGGACAGTACCACAGGTCATTGCCACACACCGCTACCACAGGGTAGTACCACACCACAGGAAAGGTTCCACACAGCATTACCATGGTACCACAGGAGAGTACCACACTTTTTACAGGATGGTTTGGAAACAAATCTGGGAGAATCAATCCATATTCCCAGGAATATTCGTGAAAGGCGAGTGATGGATTTCAGGGAAGACCTACTCCTAACATATACTATCAAAAACAGTCTCATAATATGGCCTAGTGCCATTCTAGTTCTATGTAGATCTATCTATCATCCTATTCCTAGTTAGTCATCTGTCGTATCAGTACACACACACACACACATATACATATATATTATGTATATGTATGAAGAGTTTGTTTGCAAAAACCGATAAGTCCATTTTTGAAGATTTTGATCTGTCATAAAGTGCAAAATAATACCTTTTAAATGATATATTGGTCACTACATATAAAGGTACATTTTTGAAGTCATGGTCAAAAGAAGCAAAAATGTTCTTATTATTCTCTTTATTTTTCTTGACCTTTGATCGCAAATATCTCCGTTTGGCAAATATGGACTTATCGGTTTTTGCAAACAAACTCTTCATTTATATATATATATATATATATGTATATAAGGCATGGTTACTAACTAGATAATACTTTATTATCAAGATATGAAATTGCACTTTCATAAGAATATTTATGAAGTTGGGAATAACAAGCTTATTAGACAATCTTTGATAAAGTTCAAAGTAAGTCCTATCATAAATACTTTGACTTTTTAAGTCTTTTATGTATTTGCTAAAATCTGTATTGCTTTATATGAATATTCATAAGCTATGTTAAAAATTGTACCACAGGAGTACCACAGGAGTACAACAGAAGTACCACATGAAGTATCACATGCTTTATATCGGCACTTTAACTTAATAGGTAATACTGTAGGATTATAGGGCAAGTTAAGTAATGGAAAATCAATTGCTATAATTCACAGCATAACTCATCTATCAATTAATTGTGGAATATGTGATTACCTCCGCCAAGGGAGGAGGTTATGTTTTTGTTACCGTTGGTTTGTTTGTTTGTTCGGTAGTTAGTTTGTGTGCAAAATAACTCAAAAAGTAGTCGACGGATTTGGATGAAACTTGCAGGAAAGGTTAAGAATGACACAAGTAACAAACGATTAACTTTTGGTAGTGATCCGTGAATTTTGGAAGAATTTATGAAGGATTTTTGATATTTTGGCAGGTAGGGTCAATGACAATGACAATGACAATTTTATTTATCTCATGTCACCCAATCAGGGTATTGGAGATAACCATGTAAATCATACATTTGAGATTACATATCGACAAAAAAAGAAAAAGAAAAACAATATGAAAAAGTACAATAAAGGTACATAAATAATTTACTGGGGGAAAAAAGGAAAAAAAAAGAAAAAAAAAAAGAAAAAATCGTATGTTATGCAATTAACCAAATAACCAAATAACTAAATCTGTAACATAACTGTACAAGAAAAAAAAATAAAACAATGCAAAAACAGGGATGGTCCTGGTTGGCACCAGTAAATGATGGTACAATGCGGAAAATTGATATTCGAAAATGACAAATCAGACAGGAAATTAACATTATAGTAATAATTCAATGTTTACCATAAGTTTTCTATGAGTTCTTAAAGAAAATCATTATTTTATGACAAAACTTAACTAAATTAGAACGTGGCGGAGGTCTGGGGGGCATTTCATGAAGGAACTTGTCGGATAAAATGTCCGACAAGTCAATTATATCCGACAAGTTCAGAAAAATCAGCCAGTCAGACTAAAGAATTTCTCAAAACTTGTCGGATATAATTGACTTGTCAGATATTTTATCCGACAAGTTCTTTCATGAAATGCCCCCCGGGGGGGGGGGGGGGGGCGTTTCATGAAGGACACAGGGCATTACCGCAGGAACTGTCCTGTGGAATTTTGGGACATTACCACAGGACAGTTCCTATGGTACAGTCCTGTGGTACTGGACCTAAGGTACTCTTCTGTGTTAATGTCCTTTCGTACTGTCCTGTGGTAATGTCCTGTGGTACTGTTGTGTGGTACTATCCTGTGGTAATGTCCCAAAATACCACAGGACAGTTCCTGCGGTAATGTCCTGTGGTACTCTCCTGTGGTACTGTCCTTTGGTTCTGTCCTGTGATGGTACTGTCCTGTGGTAATAACATGTGGTAATGCACTGTGGTACTGATACTGTGGTACTGTCCTGTGGTAATGCTGTGTGGTACTGCCCTGTGGTAATGGTATGTGGTACTTTCCTGTGGTAATGTCCTGTGTTACTGTCTTGTGCTACTGGTCCTAAAGTGGTACTGGTCCTATACGGTACTGTCGATCGTGTGGTAATTTCCTGTGGTAATGTCCCCAAATACCACAGGACAGTTCCCATGGTACAGTCCTGTGGTACTGGACCTGAGGTACTGTCCTGTGTTCATGTCCTTTGGTACTGTCCTGTGGTAATGTGCTGTGGTACTCTCCTGTGGTAATGTCCCAAAATACCACAGGACAGTGTCTGTGGTAATGTCATGTGGTACTCTCCTGTGGTGCTGTCCTGAGGTACGTCCCAAAATACCTCAGGACAATTCCTGTGGTACTGTCCTGTGTTACTATCCTGTACTACATAGTGCGTATGCTGACATGATATGTTTGTGTTGTACATGTGTGGTACTGACAATGCAACAGGGAGTACCACACGAGCCTGTGACACAGTAACACACAGTTCCTTTGGTAACATATATTTGTGTGGTACATTGTGCGTAACTGACAAGAACCTCAGGAGTACCCTACAATTTAGCCTGTGGTACAGTACCACACAGTACCCATGCTGATATAATGTTTGTGTGATACATGTGTGATACCGACAAGTACCACGGGGAATACCACACAAGCCTCCCAGATAGCAATGCTGCGTTAGCCCAACGTTGGTCCAACGGCATACACGTACGTCGGGCCAACAACAGAGATGTGACGTCGCTCCGACGTCATTTTGGCCATCGGGCCAACGTTGGTCCAACGGTAAAGCCTTATGTTGGGCCGACGTTGGTACAATGTCAGACCAACTTTAGACCAACCATTCTTCCACTCTGCATGACGCAGTGACCCAACGTTGGCCCAACTACTTGTGTGTATGTTGGCACAATGTCAGAAACATGACATTGATCCAACGTCATTTTGGCCGTCGGGTAACATTGGCCCAACCCTGAAATCCTGACGTAATACCAAAGTTATATCAAGCACTTTTCCATCCTGTTACACCAACCACTTTTCCACTGTAATATGACATTATCACACAGTTAAACCATCCCTTTTCGACTTTGTAATGACGTTATCCCAACATAAAACCAACGACTTTTCCACTTTGTTATGACGCTATCTCAGCGGATGCAACGACCACTATTCCACCTTGATAATGACGTTATCCCATCGTTACACCGACATTGTTCCAACCAAGTTCAATTTCCCTCCGACCTTATTATGACGTTGTCCCAACGCTGGACCAACAGTTTATAATTCATTTTTCACCGTTGTGCCAACGATGAACCAACGTTGGTTCAACGTCGTCCTTTTACTGTTGAGCCAACGTTGGTGCGATAACCAAAAATGTTTTTTAGGCCAACGTCATGTTTCTGATCTTAGGCCATCTTAGTCTTATTTCTGGGCAGAAGCCGACTGAATTAGAGTCTATTCCTATAATTCCTACAATCTATCCTATTCCTAAGCTTCTACATCCTATAACCTATTCCTATACCTATATCTATTCCTATTTCCCAGCTGAAAGAAAAGTGTTTGGTTTTCTTTATGAACCCCTGCGTGATAATGTTTCAAGACATGGTTACTTACTGGATGACACTTTCATTACATTTTCGTCAAAATTCCATCAAAACATCGGAATACTATTTACAAACGCTAGTGGAAATTGTGCATAAATCAGCAATAATAATAATAATAAATAATAATCAGCAATTTCTAACGCAGTTTACAGTTTAATCCCAGCATCAATACTTTTAAACTTAACGTTTTTTAACATTTTTGCCAGATTTGAATTGCAAATTCTCTCATTAATATTCATGATCTTTGTACGTCGTTATTCTAACGTTGGGCCAATATTGTCCCAAAAGCTTTTCACATGATTATGTCTTGGCAAAAAATCCCAATACAGTGTATTGAAAAATGTCTTTATATCTGAACATGTTGCAATAATATAAGCAGTAAACACTTAAATAGCTTAGCAGTTTTCTCTTCTCCGTTGTTATGATTAATTATCTTGTTGTTAAAATGACAAAGTGTGCGTTGTTTTTTAATAACGCTAGTACCACACAGTTCCTGTGGTGACATTATTTGTGTGGTACATTGTGTGATACTGACAAGTACCACAGGGAGTACCCTACAAGACTGTGGTACAGTATACGTACCACACAGTTCCTGTGGTAACATATTGTGTGGTACTGATAAGTACCACAGGGAGTACCCTACAAGCCTGTGGTACAGTACCACACACTTCCTGTGGTAACATCGATTTTGTGTGGTATACAACATTGTGTGTTACCAACAAATACCACAGGAAGTACCACAGGACATTTTATTAGGGGAAACCGAAAGATGTCCTGTGGTACTTGCAGGCTGGTTAGCGAAACAAGATTCGTACACAGTGCAGGCACCGGCGAGAAAGTGAGTGGTATCGACGAAATTTGGGAGGATGATCTCGTTGATCTTCAAATTTTGAAAAGGTTAATTAATGGTTATCGCTATTTATTGGCGTGTATAATACTGTCGAAATATGCTTGGGTGGTTCCTTTAAAGAAAAAATTCAAAGACATCGTTGGGGCATTCGAACGCATTTTAAAAGAGGGACGAGTACCTGTAATGCTACATACAAAGATTCGGACTAATTCACAAACAGACATTTTCAGAAATATCTAGAGAAAGAAGGCATTCACTTCGACACAACAGAAAACGAAACCAAAGCCAGGGGGGTTGAACGACTCAAAAGAATGCTGCGAACAAAAAAACTTACAGATATCTCAGAGGAGGGGAGTTCATTCAAACCTGTCTATGCGGGGGTCCCAAGAACTCTTATTAGTTAAAATGACGTGCCGAGTGAAGACCCACGCAGTCTTCCACAAAGACCCTCGCACACTGCCCTCTTGATCTACAGAAAGCTCTCACAAAGACGTACAGCTAACAAGAACTTTATTGACGCCATCTGTGCATGTACATTAAGTGGATCTGTGTTAATGGCAAGCTGTCGCAATCCAACAAGAACAAAATGACAAGGCATAAGCGAAAACTCCTTAAATTTGGCTACGGTCACAACCCCCAAAATCAGCCTGCTTGGCAACGACTAGCAGGCACCACTGATATTTAGAGCATCGGTCGGTCGCCGCTGAAGTTTTAACGCGGAGTTAAAATTTCAGCGGCGACCGACCAGTTTTCACTCGCTGCCCAAATTACGGTCGGTGTCCGAGCGGTAACTGCTAAGGTACCTACCTAATCGAGCGGTCGCCGTTGAGCGATTATTGAGAACAAAAGTAATAAAGATTAAAATGACAAAAGCACAGAAGAAAACAGTAGACATGAGAAGCAGGGACAACAACTTTCGTGGGAAAAAAAGATGAAAACTAAATGTTAGGGTCGTTTTGTAAGCAAATAAATAACTGGTTTAGTTATTTTGATATCTATCTAGGTCTACAGAATGAAGAAGTGCTGAATTGATATAGATAGGGAGAATTAAGATATCACGAAATGAAATAGGAATACAAATTAGTAAAGATATAGAAGCAACCAAAGATATGTTCCCACATACTTATCTAAATTTATGTTATCAAGATATGAAATTGCACTTTCATAAAAATATTTATGATGTTGGGAATAACAAGCTTATTAGACAATCTTTAATAAAGTTCAAAGTAAGTCCTATCATAAATACTTTGACTTTTTATGTCTTCTATGTATTTGCCAAAATAGATATTGCTTTTAATGAATACATCATGAGCTATGTTAAAAATTGTACCACAGGAATACCACAGGAGTACAACAGAATTACCACATGAAGTATCACATGCTTTGTATCAGCACTTTAACTTAATAGGTAATACTGTAGGAGTATAGGGCAGGTTAAGTAATGGAAAATCAATTGCTATAATTCACAGCATAACTCATCTGTCAATGAATTGTGGAGTATGTGATTTTGGTTTATTTCAGTTGGTACTGCTGTAAGATTTTTCTGCGTGTTACTCTTGTGTGGTACTGCTGTGTTATATTCTCGTGATGTGATAACCCTGTGGTATAAAATGTCAAGAAAAAAAAAAGAATATCCTGTTGTATTTTTCTGTGGTACTTTCTATTGCATATGTGTGGTTTTGCCTCGTGTTATTGTGTGGTATTGCTATGTTGTAGTTATGTGTGATACTATGAAGTTAATTTGCTGTGTGGTAATTCTGTGTGGTACTGTCCTGTGGTAGTCCGGTGGTATATGTCCAAAAATACCACAGGAATATCTTATGGTATTCTCCTGTGGTACTTTCTGTTGTATTTTCTCAGGTTTTGCTGTGTGATACTTTTGTGTAATACTGCTGTGTAGTACTGGTGTGTGATACTGTAGGGTTTTGCTGTGTGCAACTCCAGTGTGGTACCGCTATGTGGTACTGTCCCGTGGTAAATGTCCCAAAATACCACAGTGAATATCCTGTGGTATTTTCCTGTGGTATTTTCTGTTGTATTTTCTCGGTTTTGCTGTGTGGTACTTCTGTGTGGTACTGCTGTGTGGTATCGTCATGCGGTAAATGTCCCAAAATACCACGGGATAGTTCCTGAGGTACTGTCCTGTGGTATTGCATCGTCCTGTGGGCTAGTGTCCTGTGGTAATGGCATGTGATACTTTTCTGTGGTAATGTGTTGTACTATCCTGTGGTAGAAGTGTGTGGTACTGTCCTGTGGTAATGGTATGTGGTACTTTCCTATGGTAATGTCCTGTGCAACTGTCTTGTGGTACTGGTCCTATATAGTACTGTCGATCCTGTGGTAATTTCCTGTGGTAATGTCCCAAAATACCACAGGACAGTTCCTATGGTACAGTCCTGTGGTACTGGATCTAAGGTACTCTCCTGTGTTAATGTCCTTTCGTACTGTCCTGTGGTACTGTCGTGTGGTACTGTCCTGTGGTAATGTCCCAAAATACCACAGGACAGTTCCTACGGTAATGTCCTGTGGTACTCTCCTGTGGTACTGTCCTTTGGTTCTGTCCTGTGATGGTACTGTCCTGTGGTAATAACATGTGGTACTGTCCTGTGGTAATGTCCCAAAATACCAAAGGACAGTGCCTGATGTGGTAATGTCATGTGGTATTCTCCTGTGGTACTGTCCTAAGGTACGTCCCAAAATACCACAGGACAATGCCTGTGGTACTGTCCTGTGTTACTATCGCTGTACTACACAGTGCGTGTGCTGACATAATATGTTTGTGTTGTACATGTGTGGTACTGACAATACAACAGGGAGTACCACACGAGCCTGTGACACAGTAACACACAGTTCCTTTGGTAACATATATTTGTGTTGTACATTGTGCATAACTGACAAGAACCTCAGGAGTACCCTACAAGCCTGTGGTACAGTATACAACACAGTACCCATGCTGATATATGTTTGTGTGATACATGTGTGATACCGACAAGTACCACAGGGAGTACCACACAAGCTTAGTACCACACAGTTCCTGTGGTAACATTATTTGTGCGGTACATTGTGTGCTACTGACAAGTACCACAGGGAGTACCCTACAGGACTGTGGTACAGTACTACACAGTTCCTGTGGTAACATATATTTGTGTGGTACATTGTGTGCTAATGACAAGTACCACAAGGAGTACCCTACAAACCTGTGGTACAGTACCACACACTTCCTGTGGTAACATCGATTTTGTGTGGTATACAACATTGTGTGTTACCGACAAATACCACAGGGAGTACCACAGGACATTTTTATTCGGGAAAACCGAAAGATGTCCTGTGGTACTTGCAGGGTGTCAGAGACTGGTTAGCGAAACAAGATTCGTATACAGTGCAGGCACAGGCGAGAAAGTGAGTGGTATCGACGAAATTTGGGAGGATGATCTCGTAGATTTTCAAAATTTGAAAAGGTTAATTAATGATTACCGCTATTTATTGACGTGTATAATACTGTCGAAATATGCTTGGGTGGTTCCTTTAAAGAAAAAATTCAAAGACATCGTTGGGGCATTCGAACGCATTTTAAAAGAGGGACGAGTACCTGTAATGCTACGTACAAAGATACGGAATTCAAAAACAGACATTTTCAGAAATATCTAGAGAAAGAAGGCCTTCACTTCGACACAACAGAAAACGAAACCAAAGCCAGGGTGGTTGAACGACTCAAAAGAATGCTGCGAACAAAAAACTTACAGATATCTCAGAGGAGGGGAGTTCATTCAAACCTGTCTATGCGGGGGTCCCAAGAACTTTTATTAATTAAAAATGTCGTGCCGAGTGAAGACCCACGCAGTCTTCCACAAAGACCCTCGCACACTGCCCTCTTGATCTACAGAAAGCTCTCACAAAGACGTACAGCTAACAAGAACTTTATTGACCCCATCTGTGCATGTATTTAAACTGGATCTGTGTTAATGGCAAGCTGTCGCAATCCAACAAGAAAAAATTGACAAGGCATAAGCGAAAACTCCTTAAATTTGGCTACGGTCACAACCCCCAAAATCAGCCTGCTTGGCAACGACTAGCAGGCACCACTGATATTTAGAGCATCGGTCGGTCGCCGCTGAAGTTTTAACGCGGAGTTAAAATTTCAGCGGCGACTGACCAGTTTTCACTCGCTGCCCAAATTACGGTCGGTGTCCGAGCGGCAACCGTTAAGGTACCTACCTAATCGAGCGGTCGCCGTTGAGCGATTATTGAGAACAAAAGTAATATAAAGATTGAAATGACAAAAGCACAGAAGAAAACAGTGGACATGGGAAGCAGGGACAACCACTTTCGTGGGAAAAAAGATGAAAAGTTAATGTTAGGGTCGTTTTGTAGGCAAAGCAATAAATGGTTTAGTTATTTAGATATTTATCTAGGTCTATAGAATGAAGAAGTGCTGAATTGATATAGATGGGGAGAATGAAAATATTACGAAATGAAGTAGGAATACAAATTAGTAAAAATATAGAAGCAACCAAAATATGTTCCCACATACTTATCTGCATAGGAGTGATTACATTTTTTTTTTCATCTTGGGTTTTCTCCCTTTTATTAGATTTCCCAATTTCTAGTTATCTAGGAGCTATGGTTTCACATAGCCGAGGTTGGGAGTTATTATTCTAATTCTTAAATCTTTTACTTCGAGCTTTACCTTTATCAATAAACTAATGATTAAATTCTATAGTGCATATTTATAATAAGTCGATGTTTCCTATATTTCTCAATATACATGTATCTCTTACCATCTTACAACATTATCAACAATTCATAAATGTAATCACACAACACATTGCATAAACTGTAAACTTTTTTTAACGCATTTATACACTTTTGTGTAACTTACAAAAAACACAATGTGTTTACTTTACAAATAAATCTTTATGGCGAATTAAACTCTAATTTGAGAAGGATAAGGTGGAAGGAAAGTTATTTGTTAATTTCAATACATGATTTCATGTATTCATGTCTTCACAAAAGTAATGCGCTTTTACGTTTTGCTGTCGTGGTCGTTAAGGTAGAATTAGGAACATCGTAGTCCTCGGAAAGCACAAGCACACGCGTTGTTGTTGATATCCAAGTCACATAGCAGGGCTCCACTCCAACTTTTATATTTGGTGGCCCGATCTGGCCACCATAATCATTGATTTTTGATTTTTTGGTGGCCTGAAAGTAAAATCTGGTGACCCGGAAAAAAAAAAATCAAGTGATACAGGCAGCCATGTCTTAAATGAATGAATAGATAATGCAATCATCTTACAGTTATTCTGAGTTTTAAGATTTAGCAAATAGGCTTACAGATCATTATAAAAGTTGATGCCTTAAGAGGTCAAAACTTACGTTTGAAAATGAGAAAGTGGGAGGATTTGTAGACATTCGTATGATCCGACATTTGTTTTAGCATTGTAAAGAGCCGAAAGTTACCATTATTCATTTCTGATTGTAAAAGCAATCATCCAACATTTACTAGTATTTTAGCACCTTACGGAGCCGAACGCTACCGTTAATCATTTTCAAATGTAAAAGCAAACATAATTTAATCATCGTATACGGAATTGAATATCATTGTTATTCATTTCCGAACGTCAAAGGGATCATTCGACATTTACTTTAGCATCTTCCGGAGCTGAATGTTATTGTTATATACTTTCGAACGTAAAAGCCAACATCTGGCACTTCTTTTATCATCGTACGGAGTTGAATATTATTATTATTCCTTTCCGAACGTCAAAGTAAACGTTCGACATTTATTTCAGCATCTACCGGAGCCGAATGTAATCCTTATCAATTTCCGAACGTCAAAGGTATCATTCGACACTTACTTTAGGATCTTCCGGAGCTGAATATTACATATTACAAAAATTATATATAATACTTTATATATATTAAAAAAAAAGGACTCGGGCGTTTGGAAATGTTTCAAGAAAAAATAAATGAGCTTTCTAAAATCACCCGTTGATTTCAAATTCATGAAATTCTTCCGTCGAGATGTTTTCATTGCAACTGATTGACAAATTGCCCTACATCGACGTACCGACGGAAGAATTTCATGAATTTGAATAATAAAGCAGTAGGCCTACCCGCTGCATGCTATAAGGATTGGAACCAACACTTGCTGTCGGGCAAAAGTTGGGTGGTCTAGTGGAGATGACGCCTGTCCGGTGATCAGGAGGTCGTCGGTTCTAATCCTGGTCGAGTATGTACGCCCATGATTTTTTGTTGTTGTTGTCATGGCTACTACTAAAACACTGATCAGTTCGGTGGTTATTTACGTCTATGTAGGGCAATTTGTCAATCAGTTGCACCTGTTGATTATTATGTATTCCTATGGGGATTAAATTTTCTGAATTTGTAAAAAACTGAATGAAATCTGTGATGTTGAATTTTTGTCACATGTGCAACTGTAATTACGCACTTTTTCGGAGAAGGCCCATACAATGTATACATGTATTACCAAATTAAGATTCTTTGCTGAAGGTTTGGGGTCATGAGGTCAAAGGCAAAAAGATAAGGTAAAAATGAATAAATTTCTCGTTTTTCTCCATATCTTGGAAATGGTTCAAGGTATCTACTGACTGGCAGTGATTATCTAGGGAATTTTGGGTTCATGGGATCAAATATCAGGGTTAAAGGTCAAGGGTAACACTTCAAAATTTTACTATTTCCCTCATACCTACGCAATGCATGCAAGATTTTTAAACTTTAATCAATAGCAATTCTCTGGGAGGTTTTTTTTTTGTTTTTTTTTTTGCGAAAAGGTAAAAGGTCAAAAGGTCAAACGTTACTTCTTCCTCCATATTTCGGAAGTGACTCAAGTTATCTTGAAATTTTGTACATAATATTTATGCATGTTCCGCCTGACAATGATTCTCTTATGAATCTTATGGTCAAAGGTCAAGGGTCAAAGGCTAGATGAACAGTGGTAACAATTTACTATTGAATGCAGAAATTGCACTTTTTCTCCGTTCCTTGAAATTTACTCAGTGCACAAACTTATGAAAGGGTCAAAGTCAAGTAAAAGTCCTAAAATCCCAAAATACATACTCTTTCATTCATCCAATTACTGAGTAAACCTAGGTCAAGGAAGGTGAACATGCAACACATTAGTGACAAACGTGTCATTTTAATATCTTGCCAAATTTGTGAAAATGTAATCATATTATTGACTATAGATCTAAGTATAAGAAGAATCATGCATCATGGCGGAGGCATACCAGTCGCCAAAGCGACATTTCTAGTTAAGAATATCCTTTCTGTAGAGAAATAATGTTGCTCTAGGACAGCAAGTACTTGCTTTAAGTGCTCGCTAACAAGAGGTTTTGCTCGCAAATAAACGATTCAAGCAAAAAGCGAGCACTGGCAATTTTTACCTTAATTCATTAAGCCCAATGATTGTATTTTCTGTTACACCAAGTTGGAGGCAATAGCGTGCCAAGTAGAGTTCCATGATCATGTGATTCACATCAAATCGTACCCAAAATGAGCGCATGGTGCTGTGATAGATTTAGGGGAATGTATAGGTTTTCCCATTCATTTTCAAACTTTTTTTTTCATTCACTTTCACAAATTTTTACTTGTCAATCATTTTCGTTAAATTTTCATTCATCATCGTCTCATCTCTACCCAGTGTGATTTTCCAGTCATTCATATATTTTTTTTTTCTGTAACCGTTCACATTTTACATTCAGGAGTTTACATACACACAAGTGTCCCCCCACCACACATACACACAGAACCACATACACAGAAACACACACAAGCAATCCGAGAAAAATTCATGAAATTGTGTGAACAAAACGAATTTGATTTTCACATTCTGCGATCCGTCAGCGGGAGGGATGAATTTGAATGACAATTGACAATTCTGAATGCTATGTCTTCGAAAATGCTTGACGAAAAACGAATTACATTGACAATTGATGAAATTGAAGTTAGGATTTGCGTTCCACCTGCTTCTCGGGACGAAATTGAAAAATAAATCTTTGAAATTAAATGACAAAAGTGCGAAAAAATGGATGGGAAAACCTATAATACAATCGTATGATTTGTACAAAATTATGTCAGAAAGGATAGTATAGGTTTTCCCATTCATTTTCAAACTTTTTTCATTCAATTTCACAAATTTTTACTTCAATTTCGTCGCAGGATGTCGGGAATAGGCCAATCTTACTTTCAAATTCGTCTCTCGTCGTTCATTTTCAAATAAAGTCAATTCAATTTAGTCATTTGGCATACATTTTCGTCATTTACAGTTCAAATCCGTCAGTCTCACTCGCAGCACTCAAAACAGCAGGATCGATTTCGTCTTTTGTCAATCATTTTCGTTAAATTTCATCCCACATCTCATATCTCTATCCAGAGTGATTTTCCAGTCATTCATGTACTTTTTTTTTCTGTAACCGTTCACATTTTACATTCAGGAGTTAACACACACACAAGTGTCCCCCCCCCCACACACACACACAGAACCACAGATACAGACACACACACAAGCAATCCGAGTACACACTGATACAAACAGACGTACCGTCTCGCAAACGAAAACACTGACAAACGATTTCTAGGCAAACATGATTAAAGACAAAATTTAAGTGTAGAATTGTCGCCTGTTTAATGTCAAAGAATGGATGACATGATTATTTTTGCTGCTTTCCACGGTACATAATTTAAAGTTTGCTTCATGCATTATGATGCGAAAACTTGAACATTACGAGTTAAAATTCAAAATGTGACACTGACATACTGTCCTGGGTTATGACTTTTGACTGTCATTTATCCTTCAATCAATTTTGGTTGGCAGTCATGTTTTTCGTGTGTATTGTCCAAGCAAATGGTTAGGGAATAATGTGTAACGATACAATTTACGAAAGAAAGTAAAAATATGTCAGCTTAAATTTGGTTCACCATTAAAATAAAGAATCGACAACATCTGACTAATTTGAATGAAAAATTCATGAAATTGTGTGAACAAAAATCGAATTTGATCTTCACATTCTGCGATCCGGAGTGATGAATTTGAATGACAATTGACGATTCTGAATGCTATATCTTCGAAAATGTTTCACGAAAAGCGAATTACAATGACAATTGACGAAATTGAAGTTAGGATTTGCGTTCCACGTGCTTCTCGGGACGAAAATGAGTAATAAATCTTTGAAACTGAATGACAAAAGTGCGAAAATGGATGGAAATTTCTATGTTGTTTGTTCAAACTTCCCACCTATTAATCATATGATTGCTATATAGATGTACTGTTTGCATTATTGTGAACAAACGTTGACCCACAATGTTTCTTTTAAAGGCATAATTTACCATTTGCAGATGAAACAAAAACCTAGCAATAGTGCTTTAAAATAGTTCTAAAATGTGAGTTGGGGATAGAAATAACCACTGTTAAAATTTGAATCCATATAATCGATGTTAAGTATTGTTAAATACACAAAATGTGAACAATAGTTATAATAAGAATGCTTCCAGACTAAACCGTCTACAGTTATGGTTTATTGAGAAAAATACTGATATCCCCTTATATTTTAGGCTTTATTGCGAAAATTTTATATGGCAGGGTGTTTTGTGATACAACAGACCTATACATATGCATCAAATGTGATATGTTGAACATTTTTTAAATCACTGCTCCCAAAGGTAAATTGGACCTTTAATTAGTTATTTTCCTGATCACTCTTTATTCTATGGTGATTCGTTGTTTGCATTACCTTTATATTTATTTCATCATTTGCATTCTCTCTCACTTTTCTCTCATTTGCCTTTTTGGTATCATTGATTATGACTATGTTGTAAGTTTGCTCTATTCTCTCTCCTTGTTCCCTGCTTCGTCTGTTTATCTTCTCTTATATAAGAACTCACAATCTTAGACTAAAGTACAGACACGTATGAAATTTGTGATATTGACTTTCATTATGTACCACTGCAAAAGATTTCTGAAAGAGAAGGCCAAAGAGACCGACATGATGAATACAGCCATCTTGAAACCAGTGCGTAATTGTACAGGGTGTCCCGTTAGTGGCATAAGGAAGAAATGAGTCATGGGAAAGGGGGGTTGCTCGGGGGTTACCGCGTCAGTTGCAGAGGTGGATTAAGGAATTCCGTAGGAGGGGCGGCTTTATAGAATATTAAAGGGGGCGCGTGCGCCCCTTTTTCTGTTTATTTCTTGTGTTTCAACAAAAAAATAAAGGGGGGGGGGGGCGCAGCCTGGATCCGCCGCTGAGTTGCCCTCCCTCACCCCTGGAATTTTCAATACTTATTAAGTGTGTGTGCGGGAGCGAGTGTTTGTCCAAAATCAATGAATAAAATCAATGAATAAAATTCATTTAAAATGAGTACCAGGTCTTTCCACTTCAATGCTAAAATGCAAAAGCCCCGTCGTTTGTGTATTAACTCCTTGACCTTTTTAGGTATCCCCCCCCCAAAAAAAAAACCAACAACAACAACAACAACTTTGAACGGTCATGATTATTACAGGCCCGTGGAATCTTCGAAGAAAATGTGACTGCTATTAACATCAAAGTTTTCGAATATTGCCTCATAACAATAATTTTTGGTGTGCTTTATAGTTTATACCAGTTATTTATGAAATAAAGAGTGTACCTTCGCCGTCCATTTCTTATTTCTTACGTCTACAAATCGTGATGAAATTATCAAAACAGTCAAGGAACTTAAGACTAGCCATTCTAAGGGCTATGATTGGTTTAGTGTTAATCTTGTCTAGCAGCTAGTAAACCATATAGCCGACCCATTATCTCATATTTTTAATTCATCGCTTTCCTCTGGTCAATTCCCAAACTCATTAAAGATAGGCAAAGTTATACCAATTTATTTAAAAAAAAAAGAAGACTCGTCTCAAATGAAAAAAAAAATGTATCGTCAAATTTCTTTGCTACCTGCCCTATCAAAAGTTCTAGAATAGATTGTACATAAAAGACTATATGGGTTTCTGAATGATAATGCATTATTAGTTCCTAATCAATTTGGTTTAAGAAAAAGACATTCTACTGATTATGCAATTATTTAGATACATGATCAAGTTATTGAATCGTTTATGAAAAAAAGAACACGCTACCGGCATTTTTATGGATCTGAGCAAGGCATTCAATACCATAGATCATAATATTTTATTGTACGAACAGACAAAATACAGAAATACGGTATCCGCGGCCAAGCTCTAAACTGATTATTTACACAACAGGAAGCAGTATGTGTTTTATCAATCGACTGAATCCAATAGACAAAATGTCCTTTGTGGTGTCCCACGATTATCGATTTTAGGACCTTTGTTGCTTTTGATGAAAGTCTGCAAAAGGCCAAGGACACCATTGATGTCGATAACAGTAAGTGGAATTCTGTTAAGAAAACGATTAAGGGGGCACTTGAAGACAATATAACCGAGTACTCGAAGAAACGTATCGAGCCGTTGTTGGTGCAAGGTCAATTTGTAAAGCTCCTAGCCCTTTCTGATGAAAATCTCACCTGGAAATCAATTATGTACAACTTGCCGAAAAGAGTACCAAGTTCTGTAACAAATGCATGTATTGACTCCTTACCATCATATGCAAATCTTTATAGGTGGGGGGAAAAGGTTAACAAACAAATGCGTATTTTGCCCTAATACAACTGACACTCTCCATCATATTTTGTCAAATTGCCCGGCATTTTTGGAAAGGTACGAATGGAGACACAACAACATATTGCAATATATTTACCGTACGATCAAAGAGTGTCTTCCCCCTATAGGCTATAAGGCTATAAGCCTTCCTTTCTTGCCATCGAGATCGGAGCAAGGGGGCAAATAACACTTTAGAAAACAAACAACGACTCAAAACATATACATCCAAACAAAGTCCGACTGCATTTTTAAAGACATTAGCAGATATGCAATAGTTTCATCATTTAGCATATTCTATGCAAGAAAATAACAGAACTGGGGGATGTTAATCCCCCTTACATGTTAAAGTAACATGTAAGTTAAAGTAACATGTAAGAATGAAAGGCACTTAGTAATAATGTAGTAATTATGTTGTTATTGGTCATTGATATTACAGTGTATGTGTACTGCGTGGGGAAACTTATTTAATTTTTTTTTTTGTAATTAATGTTGTGTAATTGTTGTCAACCTCACAAATCTGCTGCGAATACAGCTATATTGTTGTTTATTCACTGTGTAAGTATTTGTATTAGTGTGTCATTACCTGCCATGTGTCCAGAATAGGACAATGGACCTGGTATATATGTCAACATGTCCTTTGTTTATCGATAAAGACATGATTACAACAATAAATAAATGATCTAGTGCATTCATCTTCGTTATTTGCAGACATGACACGAGCATCTTTTTTTCTCATATAAACCTACATACACTGACTACAGTTGTCAATTCAGAATTAAAGGTCTCAACGTGGTTTAAGTGCAACAAATTATCACTGAATATGAAAAAAAAACCCGAATTTTGTTTGTTCGTTGTTTTTTTAAGAAATACCCACAACCCAATGGATGATATGTTACACATTGATAATTTTTTTTTAATTTTTGGGGGTAACTATCGATTCACACCTAACATGGTCCGATCATAATATGCCTACGTCGAGTTCATTCAACAATATCAAAAATATCGGGATCCTCTGGAAAGTAAGAGAGTATCTTACCAAACACACCCTGCAAATTCTTATAATCCACCCTATGTGTGGGGAAATTGCGGTGTTAACAAAATAAAGTCGATATTATTACAAAAAAGTGCTGTAAGACTTATTACCGGTTCACACTACTTAGCACACAATAAAATTTCTTAAAATTTCTTATATACATAAATTTACGTGGCAAACAGCAATATCTATGTATAAATACACTAGCAATCAGCTCCCTCAATTATCTAAAGTTATGGATATTTCAAATTATAGTGTTCACTCATATCCTACCAGACATGCAACAGATTATCATTTGGAAAATCCTAAACCCATAGTAGCTCAAAATCCCATAAGACATCATGGTCCAGATGTGTGGGACTCACAGAATAATGACCTAGAAACGCAATTCTTCTTTACAACGTTTTAAATCATCGTATAAAAAAGTTCTCCTCGCAATGTACAACTCGAATTAAAAGTTACGCTTTTGTTAGCTCCCATCTCCTGAACACTGTATCCCACCGCTTTTCTTCTCTTCTCCTCTCTTCTTTCAACTCTTCCTAGTCGGGTCCCTTATTCTCGTTTTTTCCCTCGTCTTTATGCATTCCACCTTCTGTTGTCCTTTTTGGTCAAATGACACTTAAAATACCTTAAAGATTTACATTATTTGTTCTACGCGTGTGTGTTCCGTTCCTTTAGTTAAAAAAAACAAATATGGTTCAAGGCATATATGTTCAGAGGCCGTTGTCCAAGTCAAGGTATTTGCTTATAGATAACGGTCTCCACCACCTATACACTTACAGATCTGTAACGAAATCTATTCATGTATTATTTCACGTGATTATATACTTGTAAAGTGAAATGTTGTTTGCATTTTCATGACTTGTGAATAATATGTTTGATAATTATTATACTTATTTTCTGTTATGTACAAGTGAAGAAAAAAAAACTCACTGAAACTAAAACATTTTTTAATTCTTTTTTTTCCGAGGAAGTAAAGGAATTTATCCCCGAAACCTTTCTGTGCCTTCCTGTAGAACATACACGCACTCTGAAAAAACAAACAAACAAACAAACAAACAAACAAACGTGAAATGATGTCGGGACAGCCTACTAGAAAAATATTCCAGTTGTGAAATGAAGTTAACAAGGAAATATTTTACGAACGGTCAACACCTGCTTTACATGATCTGGAGGGGACGTATAGTCATTAGCGAAGGTGTGGATTTAGTACGAATTCACAGAAAATAACGTAATTGTCTATCCAGGTACTTGTTATGATTCAGGAAAAGAAGATGTACGTATCTATTAAAACACCATATTTTTTTCCTTCAAAATTTATCATTTTCAGGAGAATAATTATTTTACAAACACAAGACATAAATTCGAGAATGCATCGTTGCGATGTAGAAAGTTCTCGTCAACCGATTTTAATACATTATAGCAGTTGGGTAGGTTATCTTATACCTAACTATTTTGAGTGATGAAGAAAAGTGGAAAAATCTTAATCCTGCATGCCCATGTATCTTCTAGCTAGAAATGGGGAAAGCTTATTACAATTATTACGTTGTCATTATAAAAGACCTGAACTTGAAGACATACATCGTCACTGTTATTTTCCCATTTTCCCTTTAATGCAACACCTTGTATACCGATACACATTGGTAGTTGATATATAGATGGCACTGTTCATCCTGTCGGTCTCGTGGGCTTTCTTTGTCTATTTTGCCAAGTGTCGGTCTCGTGCAGCCTTCTTCGCGTAGTTTCAATCTCGTGACCTTTTTTTTTTTTTTTTTTTTTCTTGTGAAGTGTCGAACACATGGGCTTTATGAATCGTGGGCTATACGACTCATGAACCTATATGCATTTTCAATGTTGGTCTCGTGGCTGGGCTGTATTACTCGTGGGTGTCGATCTTGTGGGATGACCCAGGAACAACACTATCATTATGACTCGGTTGTATATACGTTTCAAGATCTTCGAAAAACAAAGCACTCAGAAACGTCCATATGAATTTGTCAACGTGTACGTTTATCACCATTCTTATATGTTGGAGTAACACAAATTTTCATTGCCTTGGGAAACTTCAGTGTATTTATACGACTGCTTGGAAATATAACAAAATGATTTTCTTTAATATTAAATCACCTGTTTATCACCTTTACAGACATACTATCAGCTCGAGAAGCTATGTTATATTTAAAGAATCTAACGATATCACATACATGTACTTCAAACTCGGTAATGAGATTTAAAAAAAAAAACTTTATACAGTGTATTATCACAAAGTACATATCTATGAGGGAAAATGTATCCATAGTGAGACGCACATTACAAAGAAATTATTGAAAGAATTACATTGGTATGTCTGCTATCATTGGTTTCAAAACAACTGCAATTCATAAATCTCTCGGAACTGTTACTTTACTTTTTTTTTCACAGCTGCTGTAATGTTATTTCTGCATTGAAAAGATAATCTTTCTTTTAGCGATATAAACAAACTGACGGAATCAGTTCATTTATGTACAATCTATGTGCAGATCAACGAGCTTAAGATGATTGCAGATACTGTAGAAGTTATTTTTTTTTATTATTTAATTTTGTATTTTACAGATTGTTACATGTCCTTTTTGACGCTGTTTTTTTTTTAAGGAAAATGTTTATAATAAAGAGTAGACGTGACTAAAACAAATTCATTACAAGACATAATTACCTAGAACATAAAAGGCCACATTACACAAGCCTGTGTCAAATTCATTTGTTATTATAATTATTGTCTATAAAAGTAGTATATACAGTGGCGCGAATACGTCTACAAATTATTAAAACAGGTAGACAACCATTGCTACACATTAAAATTTTGAACATGATGTCTTCCTTCACATTTCAATGAATGGAAATTAAAACATCCATTAATGTACTCAAATTTATTTTCAAATGCAGTGTCAAGCTGAAGTTATCATATAAACTCTATACTGGTAGTTCAATAAACTGTGAACAATTTGAGTCTGATGTATATGCCACACTCACTATGATATTTTTACTTCCGGGAATAGGTATTTCAATAAAAGGTGAGTCTTGAATTGAATCAGGAAAGCAAACATCTGTTCTGTGTATACATATTATGAAATATCACTTCTAGTAAAAATATGCCTACATACCACCACCAGGCTATAAACTGTAACTATAATCAATGTAATCAAGTGTAGTTGCAAAGGTATGGATGAAAGCAGTCTGTGCACTTCATGACAAACAATACTCAGTGCACCAGTGACAGTAGGATGATGACTGTCCCCACAGTCTGAACACTGTATTGTTTAACGGGAACAAAAACATAGAATGCGTAAAAAACAAAACAAGACAGAGAAACATCGAGACAGAGTTCACGGCAGTTGCCTGCACAACAGGACAAGTATTATACATAATTGTAATGAATAACATGGCATGCTATAGAAATGACCCGACCTCTTCGTGGAAAACACTGGTAGGGGTTCCATGACATTTGCTCCTGCGACAATTGCTCCCATGAAAAGTCTGCAAGCTAAGCCAAGCATAAATTCTACCGACACCTAATTCCTATCGTCACATCAAACTAAACTTAAAACTGCATCACAACCCTAACTCTTACCCTAAGTCTTTGGAGAAAATAAGACCTGAGCAACTGTCGCAGAAGCAAATGTCGAGTCACCGTGAAAGGGACAAGACACATCTCGGTAGGCCTACTTTGTTGGCCTACATCTGTAAAAGAGATTGTGGACGTATAGCTCGTAGGTTTTTAAAAAGAATCGGTTCGTGTTCAGTCAGTAAGAGCAGTTGAGAATAAAAATGTAGGTACATTAATAGGGTGCACGTCACGAGACCGACACCCACGAGTCATACAGCCAACAAGTCATACAGTAACTGTTCACAAGTCATACAGCCCATGAGTTCGACACTAAGCCAACAAGGCCCACGAGACCGACACATTACGCGCCGTGTTGTATCTGTCGCACTCGTGGGCTGTTTTTACCTAGTGTCGAACTCATGGGCTTTATTTGCCTAGTGTCGAACTAATGGGCTGTATGACTCGTGAGCTGTATGACTCATGGACCTGTTTTCAATGTCGAACTCGTTGGCTGTATGACTCGTGGGTGTCGGTCTAGAAGGATGACCCCGATTAATAGGTTGTCATTACATAAGAGGTGAGAAATCAACTCCAGCACAATCCGACCCTTAAACACATAAACTAGCCTATATATTTGCTCAGATATGCAGTAAACTTGCAAAATGGATTACACCAGTCCCCTACACAATTTTTTGAACAACTGCACTCAGTACTTTGTCAAGACCTATAGAGGTGAGAAATTAATTCCGGCGATTAAACACATTAATCAGCCTATATAGTATACAAACTCAGATATGCAGTAAACTTGCAAAATGGATTACACCAGTCACCTACACAATTTTTGAGCAACTGCACTAAGTAATTCTTGAAGACCTACAGAGGTGAGAAATTACTTCCGACGCTTAAACACATTAACCAGCCTATACAAACTCAGGTATGCAGTAAACTTGCAAAATGGATACACCATTCACCTACACAATTTTTTTAAAGGGATAGTACAGTATTGGTGGATATGAGTATTGGGCTTTTAACATTTTGCGAGATACCAAGAAAACACTTATGATATAGTACAGTGCATACCATTTTAAGAGGAATTCAAAGTTTATTTGATGAAAATCGGGTTTGGAAAGACTAAAACATCCAAAAGCAAAGTAAAACAAAACAATCGTAATAAAGTGTGGGTCCCACACTTTGTTAGAATCCCTTTTTTTTATATCTCAGCCATTTAAAAACCAATTTTCATCAAATAAATGTTGAATTTCTCATAGAATTACATGCTCTTTCATATTTCATAAGAGGTTTCTCATTATTTCACCAAAAAATGTTAGAAACCTGAAATTAGGTCTCAACCAAAACTGTACGATCCCTTTAACAACTGCACTCAGTAACTCGTCCAGACCTATAGAGGTGAGAAATTAATTCCGGCACTTAAACACATTATCCAGCCGTATACAAACTCAGATAGGCAGTAAACTTGCGGAATGGATTACACCAGTCCCCTTCACAATATTTTTGAACAACTGCACTCAGTAACTCGTCAAGACCTATAGAGGTGAGAATTAATTCCGGCACTTAAACACATTAACCAGCCTATACACAAACTCAGATATGCAGTAACCTTGCAAAATGGATTATACCAGTCACCTAAACATTTTTTGAACCACTGCTGTCAGTAAATCGTCAAGACCTATAGAGGTGAGAAAATAATTCCGGCACTTAAAGACATTAACCAGCCTATATACAAATTCAGATATGCAGTAAACTTGCGAAATGGATTACACGAGTCCCCTAAACAATTTTCTAACAACTGCACTCAATAACTCGTCAAGACCTGTAGAGGTGAGAATTAATTCCGGCACTTAAACACATTAACCAGCCTATATACAAACTCAGATATGCAGTAAACTTGCGAAATATATTACACCAGTCCCCTAAAAATTTTTTGAACAACTGCACTCAGTACTTCGTCAAGACCTATAGAGGTGAGGAATTGATGCCGGCGCTTAAACACATTAAGCAGCCTATATATAGTATACAAACTCAGATATGCAGTAACCTTGCAAAATGGATTATACCAGTCACCTAAACATTTTTTTGAACAACTGCTGTCAGTAATTCGTCAAGACCTATAGAGGTGAGAAATTAATTCCGGCATTTAAACACATTAACCAGCCTATATACAAATTTAGATATGCAGTAAACTTGCGAAATGGAATACACCAGTCCCCTAAACAATTTTTTAACAACTGCACTCAGTAATTCTTCAAGACCTATAGAGGTGAGAAATGAATTCCGGCGCTTAAACACATTAACCAGCCTATATACAAACTCAGATATACAGTAAACTTGCAAAATGGATTACACCAGTCACCTTAACCATTTTTTTAAAGGGATAGTACAGAATTGGTGGAGATGAGTATTGGGCTTTTAACTTTTTGCGAGATACCAAGAAAACGAGAAAAAAGAGGAATTCAAAGTCTATTTGATGAAAATCGGGTTCGGAAAGACTGAAACATCCAAAAGCAAAGTAAAACAAAACGATCGTAATAAAGTGTGGGTCCCACACCTCGTTAGAATCGCCTTTTTTTTTTATATCTCAGCCATTTAAAAATCAATTTTCATCAAAGGAATGTTGAATTTCTCATAGAATTACATGCTCTTTCATATTTCATAAGAGGTTTCTCATTATTTCACCAAAAAATGTTAGAAACCTGAAATTAGGTCTCAACCAAGACTGTACGATCCCTTTAACAACTGCACTCAGTAACTCGTCAAGACCTATAGAGGTGAGAAATTGATTCCGGCACTTAAACACATTATCCAGCCTATATACAAACTCAGATAGGCAGTAAACTTGCGGAATGGATTACACCAGTCCCCTAAACAATTTTTTGAACAACTGCACTCCTAAACACCTAAACATTTTTTTGAACAACTGCTCTCAGTAATTCGTCAAGACCTATAGAGGTGAGAAATTAATTCCGGCACTTAAACACTCAGATATGCAGTAAATTTGCGAAATGGAATACACCAGTCCCCTAAACAATTTTTCAACAACTGCACTCAGTAATTCTTCAAGACCTATAGAGGTGAGAAATGAATTCCGGCGCTTAAACACATTAACCAGCCTATATACAAACTCAGACATGCAGTAAACTTGCAAAATGGATTACACCAGTCACCTAAACCATTTTTTGAACTGCACTCGGTAATTCGTCAAGACCTATAGAGGTGAGAAATGAATTCCGGCACCTAAACACATTAACCAGCCTATATACAAACTCAGATATACAGTAAACTTGCAAAATGAATTACACCAGTCATCTTAACAATTTTTTTTTTTTTTAAGGGATAGTACAGAATTGGTGGAGATGAGTATTGGGCTTTTAACTTTTTGTTAACCATTGTATACCATTTTAAGAGGAATTCAAAGTTTATTTGATGAAAATCGGGTTTGGAAAGTCTGAAACATCCAAAAGCAAAGTAAAACAAAACGATCGTAATAAAGTGTGGGTCCCACACTTTGTTAGAATCGCCTTTTTTTTTGTATCTCAGCCATTTAAAAACCAATTTTCATCAAATCAATGTTGAATTTCTCATAGAATTACATGCTCTCTCATATTTCATAAGAGGTTTCTCATTATTTCACCAAAAAAATGTTAGAAACCTGAAATTAGGTATCAACCAAAACTGTACGATCCCTTTAACAACTGCACTCAGTAACTCGTCAAGACCTATAGAGGTGAGAAATTAATTCCGGCACTTAAACACATTATCCAGCCTATATATAGTTTACAAACTCAGATATGCAGTAACCTTGCAAAATGGATTATACCAGTCCCCTACACAATTTTTTGAACAACCGCACTCAGTACTTCGTCAAGACCTATAGAGGTGAGGAATTAATTCCGGCACTTAAACGCATTAACCGGCCTTTACAGTATACAAACTCAGATATGCATTATCCAGCCTATATATAGTATACAAACTCAGATATGCAGTAACCTTGCAAAATGGATTATACCAGTCCCCTACACAATTTTTTGAACAACTGCACTCAGTAACTCGTCAAGACCTATAGAGGTGAGAAATTAATTCCGGCACTTAAACACATAATCCAGCCTATATATAGTATACAAACTCAGATATGCAGTAACCTTGCAAAATGGATTACACCAGTCACCTAAACATTTTTTCGAACAACTGCTCTCAGTAATTCGTCAAGACCTATAGAGGTGAGAAACGAATTCCGGCACTTAAACACATTAACCAGCCTATATACAAACTCAGATATGCAGTAAACTTGCGAAATGGAACACACACCAGTCCCCTAAACAATTTTTTAACAACTGCACTCAGTAATTCTTCAAGACCTATAGAGGTGAGAAATGAATTCCGGCGCTTAAACACATTAACCAGCCTATATACAAACTCAGACATGCAGTAAACTTGCAAAACTGCACTCGGTAATTCGTCAAGACCTATACAGGTGAGAAATGAATTCCGGCACTTAAACACATTTACCAGCCTATATACAAACTCAGATATGCAGTAACCTTGCAAAATGAATTACACCGGTCACCTACACAATTTTTTAAACAACTGCCCTCAGTAATTCTTCAAGACCTGTAGAGATGAGAAATTAATTCCGGCACTTAAACACATTAACCAGCCTACATACAAACTCAGATATGCAGTAACCTTGCAAAATGGATTACACCAGTCACCTACACATTTTTATTTTTGAATATCTGCACTCAGTAATACGTCTAGACCTATAGAGGTGAGAAACTAATTCCGGCTCTTAAACACATCAACCAGCCTATAAACAAATCGGACAAGCAGTAAACTAAACCACAATGGATTACAACAGTCACCAACATATTTTTGAACAACAGCACATTAGAAATTTGTGAAAACTTACAAATACGGTGATTTGTTTCATTCTTGACTAGGGTGATTAGCCATGCATTTTTTGTGGGTGTTCATCAAAGAACAGAATTGAAGAAAAAAAGTATTCGAACCCATTACGTTGCAGACGAAAAGCTACAGGTTTAGGCCACAGCACAATAATCCCTTAATCGAAGTCTATACAATTCAAATCAACCAAATCTAAAGACGTGATTCAGACACGCAATAAAAAAGGAAAGAAAAAGGAAAAAAGAAAAGTTGTTTTGATTCAGTTTATTAGGATGTATTCGAAAGTAATTGCCAAGAGTATAGTTCGCGCAATTTCTCATTGCAAACACTTCTACCAGTACAGAGCACATCACATCGCCTGAACTGCAATACCCACGACAGTCACCTGGTTATGTTATTATGTAGTAATCCGTTATTGCAAGATTACGAATGCATTGTCACTAGACTACAATACAATTATATAGAAGGAGAAAATTGAAAATAATCAATACACTGTTCACACTGATGTCTGTCATGTTACCGTTGAAAACCATGTGATTAGAACCGTTTCCCCCCACTACCCCCTCGTAGACGCCACATTGCGTTGCAGACTAGCAGTTGGAGTTGTGTGCCATCTACATGCCAAAACACATACGTGAAATAGTGCCTGGTGACTACTTGTTATTAAGACTGGCCTCACCAGTATTCATGGCGCGCCAAACAATCTCGATCAAGCTCTCATGTTTCGTCTGGTTGTACTCGTGATCTTCACTGGTGTAATTTTCAATGGTGAACACGTGGTTGACACCCCGTTGAGTGAGAACACTCTTGAACTTGGCGAGATGGTGTTCGTCCTGGGAGTTAGCATGTGTGATAACAGCGATTGGTGGCTCACCTGGTCGGGAAGGTGTAGCAAGAAGTCAGTGATAGTTATGATTATAATGAACGGCAATAATTGCATTTTTATGGTATCGTCCCATATATCGAGTTCGCCTTCTCTCTGCAGTGTTAACACTGCACTGTTCATCCAGCAAAAACTTGAATTGAATTGAATTGAATTGAATTGAATTGAATGACTGAAACTGCAATGTTCTTACACTCGAGACACAGTTAACAGTTCCAGCATGTTTATTTTCATATTTCACTTGACATAGAGATACATAAAAAAGAATGCAAACCAAGAAAGATACAAAATATGATAAAAAGGGTCGTGAATAGAAAGTGTGTCAGCGTACATAATGTACATAAAACAATTCGATCTGTATAACTTGTTAAATATAATGGAACCGCAATAGCAAAGCTTGTAAACGTAGGTTCCAGGAAAAAATACCAATGTAAATTTGCTATGCAATCGATGGAGATAGGAAACAAAGTAATAATGACGAAACTTTATGAAAGCTAAAATATCAAAGTGCAAAGGGAAGAAGAAATATAAGAGAAGAAAAAGAAAAAGGAAAAACAAGAACACAAAAAATAAAAACTGAGTGAAAAAAATAGCATATAGATACACAAGTGTAGGAGCACATATCTAGAATCAAGTTCATAACGAGTTCAAAATGTAAATACAGGTACTGATGTAGTGACTATAATGGGAGCATAAACCAGTGGTAAATCGATCATGCACTGCAGGATGATCCGCCATACATTGAATGAGGATACTGCAGATAACATATTGAAAAATTATAATCAGGTAGATTTATTCATTAAGTAACATTGATTTTAATTTTTGTATTAATGTAAACATTAGAACATTTGATTAAGTCAGCGGGAAGATCATTCCAGAATTTGGGTCCGGTAAAAACAATTGTTTTCTGAGCAAGGAGTGTGCGAGCGAGTACGTGGAAGATGAAATGAATCTCTTTGTCTCGTGGGGTAAGCATGATCTGAAACATGTGGGTAAATAGGCAAGCCGTTGGTTGGCTGATAACTGAAACATAAATGTGCCTAAGTTATATAAAGACAAATCAGCAACCTTAATGAGCCTGTTTTCAAAGACGAAATAATTCGTGTGGCAATAAAAATATGGAGACCCCCAACCCCCCCCCCAAAAAAAAAAAAAAAAAAAAAAAAAAAAAAATCCCACGGCACAGTATTGGGCAAACGAGGCTGCCGTGGCCGCCACGAGAACATGGTGCAAAGCATGACAAGTAAACAATGTAGGTCTACTTAAAGGCCCCCTCACACCTGAGCGAATTGCCTGGAATATGACTTGCGATGGCTGGCGAAAGGCATTTTTGGAAAAATCGTTTTCAATGGTAATTGATAGTAAGTCATATTTACCCTTCGTGTTTGGGTTCGTGCACCTTCTGAACTAACAGTTGCGATTATTCAAATTCGCACGGGATTTTTGAACTTGTTTAAAATTTCCCGACGAATTGAAAAATCGTCTGTCATTTGCATCTCTTATTTAGTCTGCGGTAATCGTTCGTTTATCGTTCGTGTGCTATTGTCACGCATAGTCCCTCATCGCGCTTTTGCCAAGGTGGACCGATCTCGAAAGAACCCTAAACGAAGCAACACGATGACTAAATATGACTTGCGCATAGAAACGAAGATACTATGACAAACGTATTTTCGCTTGCCATCTTCTATGCGAAGGGAAACTAAGATTGACTTTTACTAAATTTGAAAGGCGATGCATACACGAAGGCAAGTCTAAGAGATACTATGACAAACTATGGATTGCGAACTGATACGAATACGAGCGAATGACCTGCCGAAAAAACTGGCGAATGCTGAGCTGCTCTCTGTGACCAGCCGCTCGCCACGCTACTCATATATAAACATTCCACCTGAAAGTTTCAAAGTTTCTTCAGAAAAATGGAAGATGCAGCCCGCCTCAGAGTCCAGTATTTACTGGCAATGGCTAAGAATGATATTATACATCAGCAGCTGAACCTACACCAGTTTATCAGAGGCCGATTCAGATGGAGACGAGGCTTCAGACGACGTCGTATCTGGAGAAGGACGTGGCTGAACCCTGCCAGAAGAAGGGCTTTTGGAATCTACGACCAGCTGTTGGTTGAGCTCCGAAGAGAAGACCCTTCGACTTTCAAGAAATTTCTCTGCATGCCCCCTGAACTCTACGATGAAATCCTGGAGAGGGTCAGAGGAAGAATCAGGAGGCAGTACACCTGGTACAGGGAGCCGCTGGAAGAAGGTCTCAAGTTGGCAGCTACTCTCCGTCATCTTGTGTCTGGCACCAAGTACTCCGACATGCAGTGCCTAAAAACACCCTATCTGTAGTGGCCAGGGAAGTGTGTCAGGCCATATGTGACGAGTATGCAGATGAAGTCATGACAGCCCCTTCAACCCCTGTTGGATGGAAACAACTTGCTGGGGGATTCTACAAGCGGTGGAATTTTCCCCACTGTGTGGCAGCTATTGATGGCAAGCATGTGGCCATCAGAAAGCCTCCTCTGTCCGGCTCGCTATGCTGCAACTACAAGGGCTTTTTTTTTAAAGTATAATCCTGTTGGCTATTATAGTGGACAGTGACTACAAATATTATCTGGTGCGATGTTGGTGGTAGGTATGATACAATAGGGGAAAGGGGGTAGGTCGAGTCAATTTAGGGGTAGTCAGATTTGTTATCACCTCACCTCCATTGTTACTGTTTCAATATTTACTTTTTTTGCTAAAATGATAGCAATTGGGGCAATTCATCTCAGTTTTCGCTTGATACCCTTTTTCTTCCTAAAAAACGTGCTTTAAAGGTAGGGAATCCCATTTGCATGCCTTAAATGAAGAGTTGTGTAAACACAGTGGTATGTTGAAGAGAGTATCATTTTAGAAACTCCCATAAAGTATTGGAAGTGGAAGGTAACATTTAGTACATTTTTATTGACCGTTAGATTTTGAATTGAATTTTTTTTCGGGGCTCACCGTAAATTCCAGTACATTACTAGGCTACCTTTGCAGACCCATGCACTGTATGTGTGTCCATCATGTATATTTTGTGAATAAAGGTCATCAAAACTTACAAACATTTCTATATACATTCTTGCCACACACTCCATATGTTATTACATCAGCTCCTATATTTTTAGATTTGTGTTTATAGATAAAAAAAATACAGAAGACTGCAACAAAAAGGCTTAAGTGTGGCTGACACACAGAACTACTGAGTAGTTGAGTTTTGTGCATTATTCAAATTGTAGTTAGCTGTTGACTTCCAAATTTCTAAGCAGTGGCCTAAACAAGTCCCCTGAGGTTCATATTTAATGTTTTGCTGCATTTTGGGAGTTCTATAAAAGGTATCCCCTACCTTTAAGAATAATTAATAATATTGGATATTTATTTCACACAAATGATCTTTTGTGTAGAAGCAAAAATCTAAAATTGATTGATTTGTTTCATTATAATGTTGGTATTTTTATGTATAAATTTTCAATTGATGAGCTTCCTGACATTTTTGCACATTTATTATGTTCATAAGAAATAACTCTCTTCATATCTATACCCCACTCGTCATCGTGATGACTATCACCTTCCACGTACTCGCACAATTTTTGCGAAAAAAAATTAATGTTTACAGTGCCAAAAATACTGGAATCTTCCGGCTGATTTTACTGTTTATTTTTGTCGTCCTTTAAATGTAAATGTTGCGTGGATGATTTCTCTGGCCGCACTGAAATCTGGACGGACCTGGTCGCTTTTATACTCCCCGAGGAGCGCACACACACGTACGAGAACGCCTGATCTATTCTTTCGTCTTCGTTTCCAATCGCACGCCATATCAAACCATTGCTCATTGTTCGTTCGTCTTATCGGGTCATATCAACCCTTCGCTCGCCTTCGGCCGCAATTTACTCAAAGAAGTGAACCGAAAAATCGTTATCCTTCGCATGTCATATTTATCCTTCGCTTACCGTTCGTTAATTATATTTGACTTTAGTTTGTAATCGGATGATTTGAAGGCAATTTTATTTGAAATCGTTGAATTCGCGCGCATTTCGTGCGTTTTTCCGATTCGTCCCCCTTCGTCCCCCTACATTCGCTCAGGTGTGAGGGGGCTTTAAGGAAAACCTCAGACTTGTAAAGCCTTCCAGAAGTAAGACATGCCACATTGCCCAAGATTATTAATAATTTGTTAGCAAAAGACATACAAACCAGAATCACTTACTGCAGACTAATGAATATGATATATCTATATAACTCAAATTTCCTCAAAATATAACTCAAAAGGTTGTGAACGGATTGGGACAATTCTTACTGGAAAGGTTGCGAAACTGAAAGAACTAATGAATAAATTTTGGTAGTGATCCGGGAATTTTTTATGGATTTCATAAGGGATTTTTTAATCTTTTGGTAGAAAGGGTCCATGAAGTTGGGAGCTCGAGCTGCGGGTACTATCTATTATCAAGTTTGCATGGAGAGGCGCCGCGCGGGTGGAAGTTAATGACGTAACATAAGGCTTCTATGTTGGGAAATGGGGCAATTTTCGGCATGCATATGAGTGGAAATCACTGATCTCTATATGGGAGAACACGATCAGTGGTGGAAATGAGGTGCTTGTTGGAGGGCTGCGCTCTTGTTTTTCTATATACATGTAGTTTGTTCGTTTGTTAATAAAAATAATTACGAAAGTTGTAGACGGATGGATTGAGATGAAACTTGCTTGAAAATTTGCTAATGGCACAAGGAAGAGTAAATTTTGGTTGTGATCCGTGAATTTTTTTATCGATTTTTGAAGGATTTTTAATCTTTTTGCTGATAGTATGGGTATTGAAGAAAATGTGAACAAACATCATAATTAACAGATAAAATGTTTTATTACATTATGAATTATACATACAGAAAATTGCATGTTATTTACAAAATATACAGAATCCAAGATAGAGAGAGAGAGAGAGAGAGAGAGAAGCAGGACAAACAAAACAGAGTTAAAACAGCAGGGCAACAATAAAGCAGATAAAAGCAATTTCAATAATATAAAGCAAAATAATGTAAATACAGATTAACACAAAAAAATCAAACCAATAATGATATAAGCAACAATTATTTTTGTGGAGCTTCATTACTTCATCACAAAATTAAGCTAAATTAATCAACTCACTACGATTTCTTGAATCGAATAATTGGGACATCTTAAAGGTAGGGGATACCTTTTACAGACCTCCCAAAATGCAGCAAAACATTAAATATGAACCTTAAGGGACTTGTTTAGGCCACTGCTGAGAAATTTGGAAGTCAACAGTTATCTACAATTTGAATAATGCACAAAACTCAACTACTCAGTAGTTCTGTGTGTCAGCCACACTTAAGCCTTTTTGTTGCAGTCTTCTGTATTTTTTTAATCTATAAACACAAATCTAAAAGTATAAGAGCTGATGTAATAACATATAGAGTGTGTGGCAAGAATGTATATAGAAATGTTTGTAAGTTTTGATGAACTTTCTTCACAAAATATACATGATGGACACACATGCAGTGCATGGGTCTGCAAAGGTAGCCTATAGTAATGTACTGGAATTTACGGTGAGCCCCGAAAAAAATTCAATTCAAAATCTAACGGTCAATAAAAATGTACTAAATGTTACCTTCCACTTTCAATACTTTATGGGAGTTTCTAAAATGATACTCTCTTCAACATACCACTGTATTTATACAACTCTTCATTTAAGGCATGCAAATGGGATTCTCTACCTTTAAAAGTGTTCGGTCTTATTCTTTAATAGGACTTAATGAATTTATTTCTGGCATTAGTCAATGTATGGCACTCATTGCCAAATGAATAGTGAAATTCATCACCGAGTCTATAAGAATTACATAAATTACAAACTTGATCACAAAGTTCAATTCCCACATATCTACCAGTCTAAAACTAAACTAAACCACCGGGTTAATGTGCCTTTAAACCTCTCGATCTTTTGCAAGTCTGACCGCGCCTTATAGCAACTTTGACGTCTGTGCGATGTTCACCTAGCAACTATGGCAAGTTCAACTGGAGAGCCATAGTTCGGGCAATAAATGTATCCCCCTCAAGGCCAGTCCATATTATATTATTATTACCCTCATCAGGCATCTGAGCTGTGCTTTTACAAAACTGTGTTTCCCTCGTAATACGCGCGGGATTACGCGCCAGCAGGATGAGAAGAGGAGCAAATTTTCCATATTCCCCGCTTTGACAAACGTCTATGGGAATTGCGTGTTAAAAACGAGGGGAATAACATTCCCCTCTTTTTTAACACGCAAATAACGTCCGGGTACTTGATGAGCAACCGGGGAGGAAAATTTGATGTTGACGGCAGTTTCTCGCGGAGTGGTTTTGTGACGAAGGGCAGATTTCATAGGATAACACGTAAAACTCAAGGATGATCGCCGTTACTGTAGCTGGGTGAGCTGGCTGTTTCTACGCGCGCCGCATAATAATAATAATAATACAGGGTACTTATAATGCGCCAGTTCCACATAGTTAACGTGCTCAAGGCGCAGTACAAGAAGTAAGTTATGAAATACAAAAATCCTTACACAAACATGCACATTAAAATGAATGACACAATAATGATAATGAAAAAATATACATCATAATATACAATTCTACTGGAAAATGGTCATGAACTAATGAGTCTTGAGGGCAACTTTAAAGGAGTCAACATTCGAAATGTGACGGATAGCTTGAGGCAACTGATTCCACAGGTAAGGTCCAGCATGTGCAAACGACCGATCCCCCCATGATTTCTTCGTTTTTGGAACAACAAGCAATCTACAATCGGATGACCTTAAACATCTGGAAGGATTATAAAATGTCAGTAAATTAACATTGTACTCTGGGGCAGATCCATGTATGCAATGAAAAACAAATAGTAATAGTTTAAATACAATGCGAGATTCAACAGGTAACCAATGCAATGAGGACAAAACAGGGGTAATGTGAGTATTTCTCCTGGTAAGGGTAACAACGCGGGCTGCTGTATTTTGCAATTTTTGTAACCGTGAAAGTTGAGATTGTGGTAGCTGAAATAGGAGTGCATTACCAAAGTCAAGTCGTGATGATATAAGAGCATGAACTATTTTTTCTGTGGCTGAACGAGTTAAATACTTGCGAATAATGCCCAAATTGCGTAACTGATATCTCACGGATTTGCAGACAGCAGAGATCTGAACAGACATGGACATTGTAGAATCAAATAATACTCCAAGATTTCTACATGATTTAGATGGAGCAATAACCACATCATTGTCAACCGTCAAAGAAGGAAGACTAACCTTGTCAAGTAGAACCTTGGAACCAATAAATAACAACTCTGACTTTTCCTGATTTAACTTCAATGAATGCGAGCTCATCCACTTATTGATATCATGGATGCAAGCCTCAAGTTTCTGAATGATGTCAACGACATTTGTTTGGGTAGGTAGAAATGATGTATATATCTGGATATCATCAGCATAACAATGATAGTTAAAAGAGTGACAATGTAAAATCTCTTTCAAACCAGTCAGATAAATCGAGAAAAGCGTTGGGCCCCCGACAGATCCTTGTGGGACACCACAGTCTAATGGAGCAGGATCAGATTTTGCATTATTAACACAAACAACCTGGAACCTTTCAGATAGGTATGACTTGAACCACTCAAGAGCTTTACCATCAACACCTAATGACTTCAAAGTATTCACCAGAATCGTATGATTAACAGTATCAAATGCTGATGATAAATCAAGCAGTAAGAGAACAGTAATCTTTCCATCATCCATATCTCTCAAAATATCATTGGATAAGTTAACTAGTAAGGTCTCAACACTATGATGCGGCCGATATGCTGATTGACGGTTATCTAAGAGATTATTCTCCAGCAGATAGTCTGATAATCGTGAAAAGACAACACGCTCAAGGATCTTGGACAAAAATGGAAGGTTCGATACAGGCCGGTAATGCTGCAGAGCCTCAGGATCAAGGGATGGCTTCTTTAACAAAGGGTGAATGTAAGCCAACTTCAATGAGACTGGGACTGATGCCTGCTGAAGACTCAAATTAACAATGCTGGCTATTATAGGTGCAAAAACTGTAGCACAATCTTTCACTAAGATGGTAGGAATCGGATCTAACTCGCAGGACTTTGGTGATATGTTGCGCAGAAGTTTCTCAATCTCAGCTGGAGTGGTAGATTCAAATGATAACAAAGATGCACTTGTTTGCATGGGTGGTTGAGGGGTGACATCTGCATGAAATTTGCTATATATGTTACTAATCTTTGACTTGAAGAACTGGATGAAGAGCTGTGCCAAGGATTGAGCATTCACATAAGCTGGAAGGGGTGATGACTTCTTACGATTCAGGAGACGATTAGCCACACTAAATAGACGCTTCGAATCCGATCCGCAGTCTTCAATGAGACTAACATAGTAGTTACGCTTGGCCTTGCGAACAAGAGAATGAACAATCTGTCTCTGATGGGAGTACAGCTGCCGATCTATCTCCAGTTTGCCTTTGGTACGCCATTTCCGTTCAGCTTTTCGACAGCTACGCTTAGCAAGGATGATCTCATGAGTATACCATGGACTTGTGGACTGATCCCTCCTAATGCACATCTTAGTAGGTGCGACAGTGTCGAGAATGGTGCCTAGATGCGAGTTATAATTGTCAACAGCACTGCACACATCCAAGTCAGATGAAGACAACTTAAAGGCATTGCAAACATCAGCAGCAAATGCAATCCTGTCTATCGATCTGATATTTCGAACAACCTTGTATCTCCTAGTCTGGCGAGGTTTATCAAGATGGAGGTTGCAAGTAATGGCAGAATGATCAGATATGCCAGGTATGACTTGAACATTGGAATGAAATTCACACTCGGACGAGCGAAACAGTAATACATCGAGAATATGTCCCTTCTCATGGGTAGGGACATCTATAACCTGGATGAGACCATGGCTAGAGAGCAATTCATTGAATTTCTTAGTGTTGGAAGAAGCCAAATTGTCCAGATGAACATTCAAGTCACCACATATCAAAAGAGGTGTCGGACGAAAAATGTTATCATCAAGCATGGATGAGAACCCATCTAAGAACTTAGTGAAAGAAGATCGAGTCCCAGGTGGCCTGTAGATAACGACAATATCGGTGCTGATGCTGTTTGATGTAACAGTACCTGACATCACTTCAAAGCTGTCATAGACAGAAGATGGTTTAACACTCACGTTTAGTTCATTGCGGTAAAGGAATCCAATGCCTCCACCTCGTCTACCAGGTCTGGGTCGGTGCATACCCGAGTTTCGCGATAGAGGGCAAATTCCCCTAGGTTAATAAGCAAATAATCAACGTTGGTGAAGGTGATGGGACCATCATTGAAGTGATAACCCATCATATGGCCATTATCTCAGAAAACTCATCATATCACAGTTTTTGCCCCACCTCACCCCACTCTTAAGATCCCCAGACACTTTTGGAAAACAGCTTGTTAGTATAATGGCCACACTTTTTGTGCACCGTACAAAGGAATACATAAGGTGTCATCACTTTGGGCCTCCTCACTTTTTTTTAACCCGGAAGTAGGTAACTCGCACTAAATAGAAAGAGATAGAGATCTTGAAGTGTGAGCGCGGTAAGGTCATGTTTTTCCACTGAAATCCTTTTTGTGTTTTGCTTGTCAGCTGAAAGAGAAACCCTGGAATGGAAGGGGAGAGACGAGGTGAGGACCTTTTTTTTTTTTTTTTTTTTTTTTGCTTGTCAGCTGAACAAACCCGGAAATGGAAGGGGAGAGATGAGGTGATGACCTTTTTTCTTTTTTTTTTTGAGGGGGGGGGGGGGAGGGGGCTTCTTAGCTCATGGACCCCGGAAGTGGCCCCTACACTTTTGAAAACGCTCCGCCGGCCCTGGTGGCAGCACACACTGACACTAATATGGCAGACGTTAAAGTTTGATTAAATTGTATACTTTATTCTCTCTCTTTTTTCTTTTTTTTTTGCACAGAATCTGAAATTTAGATTAACAAAAAGCAGAATATCAGTAAGTGATACGTATACTAAACGCATGAAGGAAAGCGTGGAAATCAATATTGTGAAGTATAAATGTGACTTTGATTTTGATTTCAGTGTGTCGAGGGATTTAAATAACAAAAAATAAACCTTAGAATTAAATGACCCATATAGGGCCTACAGCAAAGATAAACCCAATAAAATCTGCATCTCAACATTATCCGTATACTGACAATGCGAATAATGTATGTTTTGAACCACAATAGACGCATACAGTGTTTCATGAGCTGTAATGAATTGTGCGAAAAAAAAAAACAATAGAGCCGTAGACCGACTTACAATACTCATGCGCTTGTCAGTGTATGTGAATTGCGCGGGCACTGAACCCCAAGCTTAGTCACGTGATCTAACTTCGCGAAGTTAGCTAACTTTACACTTTGGTTTGCGAAGTTAGCTCGAGCTGAATTTGCAATAGTTGCTAGGTGAACTTCGCACCGACGTCACAGTTGCTATAGTGAACTTCGCGATGGCAGTAAAATCGCGAAATTAGATTTGACAGTGGGAACGGACAGTCTAACATGGCGATATTGCTGACATCGCGAAGTTCACCAAGCAACCTCCAATCAAAAGTGAGCGAGATACTGCGCATGTACTCCAATAACCGCATATCGCATTGTACTGACTTGTAAGCGAATTTTTGGATTGCGCGTGCATTGTCTCATATCTTCTTCTTCTTCCGATTATAAAGTCTGCCTCCTTCAATAGACTGAAGATTCTTGCAGACTGTGCTATTTACATTATAATACAATTTATTTACAGATATTTACAAGCACATATAAAATTTGACGAAAATAACTAGCCACCGTAATCAACCGTTAGACGGTTTCGAAATGATCCCACAGATGGCGCTGAAACAATTTCTGACGACAGGGAATTCCAGTTCCTTACAGTTCTTGGAAAGAACGAATGGCGATGCGATTCAGTTCTCGAGTACGGTACCTGATAGGAGTGTGGTTGCGAGGCTCTCATCAACTGAGTAGCCTGTTTAATAATATAGTCCTGTGCTGAAAGAGGAGTAAAATTATTGTGTATTTTGTACATCATAATTAGCCTGTTATTTTTTCTGCGTTGTTCCAGAGTGGTCCAATCAAGTTCTTGTAGCATTTTGGTGACACTTGAGGTGTTATGGTAGCGATTTAAAGTGAATCGCGCAGATCTTCTCTGGACCATTTCCACTTGGTGGATTAGGTTCTTGGAAGATGGGTCCCAAACTGTGGAAGCATAGTCAACAATTGGTCGAACCAACGTTTTGTTAGCTGTGGCTTTAACATCAGACAATTTCATGCGAAGATTGCGTCTTAGAAATGCAAGGACGTTATTGGCTTTATTGACAGTATTGTTGATGTGTTGGGTCCACTTCAAATCAGAAGTGATGGTTACACCCAAGTATTTCACGGATTCAATAGATTCAAGAGGGGCGTTATTTAGATGATACACGTGTTGCACCTTTCTTCTTTTCCTGGATATTGTCAAAATCTTAATATCTGTGTTCAAAACCATCATCCATTTTTTTCGCCCAGTCACCAATTTTGTTTAAGTCCTCTTGAAGATTTTGCGCATGATGTTGATTGTCACTGGTCATGTAGGAAATTGCATCATCGGCAGAAAGGCAAACCTTTGACGCTAGACCAACAGGCAAGTCATTAATGTAAAGCAGAAAGAGGCAAGGCCCAGGAACCGACCCTTGAGGCACTCCAGATCCTACCGCTATTGGAGAAGATTAAATTTTAATACCATCTAAAACGACCCTCTGACTTCTTCCACTGAAGCTTTGAATCCATCTCAGATTTTTCCCCCTGGGGGGGCATTTCATGAAGGAGCTTGTCGGATAAAATATCTGACAAGTCAATCATATCCGACAAGTTCTAAGAAATTCTTTAGTCTTATTGGCTGATTTCTCTGAACTTGTCGGATATAATTGACTTGTCGGACATTTTATCCGACAAGTTCCTTCATGAAATGCCCCCTGATACCGTAGTGGTCCAGTTTACGTAAAAGCCGCTCATGTCCAACCTTGTCAAAAGCTTTTGAGAAATCCATGATTATAACATCCGTTTGACGCCCTTCATCCAAGTTCTTGTGTAGATCGCTTGTGAAACCTAGTAATTGTCGTTCACATGACATGTTCTTACGGAAGCCATATTGCAGGGGAAAGATAATGTTATTTTCGTCCCCGTGCTTCATGATTTTGCTGGCTAAAACGTGTTCCATTAGTTTGCAGCAAATACATGTCAGCGAAATGGGGCGGTAGTTTACAGGAGTAGGCCTAGATCGATTACCTTTCTTGTAGACTGGTATACAACACTTGCTTCACGCCAATCATTTGGTATTTCACTTAATTCTTATGACAACCGGAATATATTACAAAGAATTGGAGCCAGAATTTTTGCCAGCTGCTTAAAGACTCGTGGAGTTATACCATCCGGTCCAGGGGCCTTGTACATCTTTAAACCACAAAGCAACTTTTCTACACCCTTTGATGTAAACACAATATCCTCCATTTCTTTAAAGTCTGAGGTTTCCGGTAGTTAGTCATTCGGTATGGGGGTTTCCTTGGTGAAAACACTTTTGAACTGTTGGTTCAGAGCTTCAGCTTTTGCCATCGGATCAGTGATTGTAATACCATCACTGTTTTATCTTCGTGCAGTTACAGTGCGTAATAATCTTGCATCTAACTGTGCGAAGTGAGCTAAATTTATACTTTGGTTCTCCTGCTGAACTTGCGAAAGTTGCTAGGTGAACTTCGCACTGACGTCACAGTTGCTATAGTGAACTTCGCAATGGCAGTAAATTTGCGAAGTTGGACTGGTACGCCTGCAAAAATTGTCAAAGTTCGTTCCCAAATGTACACGTATGCTTGAGAAATCTGTGGAATAACGCTGTCATAACAAGATATTCGCTGGGTAACGACGAAAATGCGAAATCAAAACTTACCCGATCGGGGCCAGGCTAACTCGGACTCTAGGACAACTCGACCTCACTTTGATGGCGGGGCCAAGTTGTGTTTCTAGATTGTACAGCGTTGTATGGTTGGGTGTTCATAATATCGGACACCTAACGTTTTTCTATCAATAGAAACGTTAAAAATCTCACAATTTGCCTGAAATTTTACTCACGTGTGGAGAAAATACTCCGGATTCACAAGCGCGCACTGAAAATGCGATCTGAGGTACGCGCTCTAGATGGCGGCTTCGAACGCGTGGGGTGTCATTTTTTCCGCACTCAGTTGCCGGGCTCATATCGACCGACCACCCCGCCCTCTATTGACAATACGTATAAAGCGTACTTAAACGCGTTTTTTCGACAAGCTGCTGGTTTTTTTTTTTCTAGTCGTAATTTTTTTCCCCAATATTATATTTGAATATATTTTGAATCCTTCGATATTACTTTTGAAGGACTGTTTGATGAATTTGACTTGATTTTCATTAGGAAACTTTTCATCGTAATTGAAATAAATTAGATGAGTCGGTTGTTTTTTCACATTCATTTCTCGTTTCTGCATCAACTCGTACGGTCGTAGCGGGCGACAAAATGTTTATGTCATGTGTATGTGTAACGTGTGTGCACGATCGTACAAGCGGCGGTGACAATTTTGCGGTCAAAATCGTCAAATTTATTACGGAAGGATACTCTACATATAACAACGAGTCAGCAAAGGTAGGCCTAGTTATATGTAGTTACACGATAAACCTTATTCGATTTTGCTAAATTTCGGTAATTTAGAGGGAATACTTAGTTGTTTTCGCCACATTTTACTCGGTAGCGTAGCCCAGTGAAGAATCGAACACCGTTGCGCGTAGTCCCATGCGTACATTTTCTTTCTGTACGCGCAATGCCATTATAATGCGCGGTCGGTCGTTATGGACCCGGTCGGTGGGTTGGACCCCTACCATACCATGTACTATGGGAGCGCTTCGTGTTCAACTGTTTCTGGCTTGTCGCAGTTATGGGCCGTGTTGATACAACGCGCGCATCAAAAAACAACGCGCGCTTCAAAAACCTCTTTGGCGCGCCTGCAAAATGAACATGAACATTGCTTTTATCTGCGTTATTGTTGCTCTGCTTTTTTTTAAACTGTTTTGTTTGTCTTCCTTCTCTCTTTCCTTCTCTCTCTCTCTCTCTCTCTCACTCTCTTTCTCTCTTCTGGGTCTTGCACCATTCTGTATATTTTGTATATTTTGTAAATATGCAATTTTCTGTATATATATGTAATTTACAATGTATTAATGTATTAATTAACTGATTTTATCTGTTACGATGTTTGTTTGAATTTTCTTCAATACCCTGACGTTGGGTGACATAAGAAAATAAAAAAACCCCATTGTCATTGTCATTGTCATTGTCATTGCCTATCAAAGATAGTAGAGATAACAAGATACGAAGGCGCGCAATAAAAATGGACACAAAATGGCTACCCTACACGACGATACAAAAGAGAGCTAAGTACAAACTCAGTACACCTAGGAACATCATTCATTTCCAAAAGTGGTGCTATTTTTATTATCTTAAAAAGATTTAAAAATTATAGTCGTAACTTTTTTTCGATTGAGGGGATTATTTTGAAGAACGAGATTTTAAAGTAATAAGGATTATTTCGCGGAGGTAAAAATTTGGCAACAACAAGATCTAACAACAATCAACTACACTTGATAAACAGCAACAACAACTTCAAAGACAGCGCGTCTCAGATGATGTGCGTATAGACCGATTCAATTTCGATGACCTATTCACCTACCGCCGCTAGCGGCGCTATAACGGTCGCCATAAACTGGGGGCCAAAACGGGGGCTTCCAGCGAGCTAGCTACCCAGCGAGTTGCACTTGCAGCTCAGCAGCGCAGCCTAGCGTACCCATCGCGCATAGTTAGCCGGGCGCGGCCGCTGCGCCGCGGCCGGCAACCGCCGGCGCCGCGCTAATATTGTGATTGTTTACTCACTGTGGAAAAGTCATTCAGTGGCTTTTAATGCCTTTCTTTTGGACAAATTGAGTGATTCAGACATATTGATCTACTTTGAAAGCTTCAAAGGAAGGATCAGGAAAACACATTGTGCAGTTGTAAGGTGCACAAATAACAGAAAAATGGAAATGGAAGCTGCACGGCAGTGTGTGAAATTCAGACACCGCTGACGCATGATAAATTAAGGCAAAATTAAAGATAATTAAGTGAAATACAACGGTATAAAAATGCAGAGATTTCGAAACAAACTATGTCTACTAGATTCTCTATTTAATTAGGTTATCACTGCATAATGTAATATTCGTAAAATATGTTGTTCATCTTAGAAGACAAGTTTAGATCAAAGAATTTGATAATTCACTTTTTTTTTTATCCTTGGTGTCCTACTTGCCAAAGTTAGAATACACTTCCTGGCTAGACTTTATTATTATGACAAACATTTTACGGCATACACTACAGCTAAATCAAATGTTTCAAGATGCGTTAAATTCTTATATTGTTTTCACTTCTTCAATGTTCAGCACTGAATTGACCATAGGCCTATTCAATTTTGGCCTGGCACTCTGAATTTGACTTTTGATAAAGTGATACTTATAAAATAAGAAACCATGGATGGTGGCAAACATCCGTTTCATAATCATACTAAGAAAGTATGATTTGAAAATCACTTTTGTAGATTATAATACAATGTATTAGGCGTTAGCGTGATGTTATGCAAGGTTACTTAGACCTAAAAGAGTAGAAGTTTTGGTTGTAGACATCAGGCGACGTAGTCGTAACTTAAGTTTAGGCATATACTGCCTAGAAACGCCTAGATATATATTCCGTTTGGTTTACTTAGTTAGGCTTGCCTGAAGTAATCGACAACCGAAAAATGATATAGGATGTAGGGTTCTAGAAGTCAATAGGTCTAAATCTAGTCTGGACTCTTACCTAGATTTCTAGACAAGATCTAACGGAAGAGAGATTCTACCCTGCTGGCCCGACACTCCCGAGTAAAGGCAAAAGCGTGCCCTAAAAGGGTTAAGTTAACTGATAGCTTGCAATTTATTGCACCATATCTAGCTCAAGATTCTTAATCATTATTAAAGCTTTGAAGAGTTTGTTTGCAAAAACCGATAAGTCCATATTTGTCAAATGGAGATATTTGCGATTAAAGCTCAAGAAAAATAAAGAGAATAATAAGAAAATCTTTGCTTCTTTTGACCATAACTTCAAAAGTATACCTTTATATGTAGTGACCAATGTATTATTTAAAAGGTATTATTTTGTACTTTATGACAGAGACCGTACTTCAAAATCTTCAAAAATGGACTTATCGGTTTTTGCAAACAAACTCTTCATTTGTATTTAATCATATCAGTTAACTTGTCAACAGCCTAGGCTTATTAGCAAGACGTCTGCCTGTGCCTAGCAATAATTCTCCCCAGCGGTTTTTCTTCTCTTACACAAATGTGAATATACGGGGCTTACACGCGAGTACCCAAGTCATCGCCAAAGAAATAGAGTCTACAAACATTCACGGATCGTACCGATATTTACCTTGAAATTCAAGTTTTGGCTACAGCCATATGTCATCTAGCCATTCGCTCATAGTCGGTGTTAAGTTGTTTATTTATTTTATCTTTTTAATTAGCTTGCGCAAAAAAAAAAAAAATGTAGACTCTAGTTGTCACAAAGCCAGATGCGTCGATCGCTGCCAGCGCCAGAGATAGCTAGCTGGCCGGCTGGCGCCGGGTGGTAAAAGCACTGGCTGCCGCTGGCACCCTTGCCACGCACGCAGGGCGCTTGCCGACCCGGCCTGTTTGGCCCCCAGTTATGGCGTCGCCTTTAGAGGGCGCACTTCCATGAACAGTCGCTTCAATCGGTCTATTGACCGATTCTGTGACGCGCTATGTGTATTTTTGGCATGGGCGCAGCAGTGGGTGTATCAGCCGACCCCCCCCCCCCCCCTCCGCACTCCCCCACCCCTCTCCCTACATTAGCACGCGCGCAGAATGAAAAACTGCTTTAGGCAATAGGCGTCTCGTACTGAGTGCGCGAATGTTTGCTAGTGCGCGATAAACATGTTGCCCGGGGGTGGGGGAGAGCAGGGGGGGGGGGGGGGGGTCGGCTGATACACCCACTATGGCTGCGCCGCGCGCGTGTTTTTTTTTAGACGGCACAGATTGGGGAAACTAAAAATCTATCGGGGACCCTATTCCTAAACCTAACCCTAATCCTAATCCTAACCCTAACCATCAAACCCTAACCCAAACCCTAACCCTAACCCTAACCCCAACCCTAACCCTAACCATAACCATAACCAAAAACCCTAACCCAACGTTTTTCCCATATGTTTAACACGCGCCATGCCCCAATCTGTGCCGTCTTTAAAAAAAACGCGCGCCGCGCCCTGTGCCGTAAAATGTCTGCTGCCCTCAACGAACCCGAATCGGTCAATACGTTTGAGGACCGCACGCTGTCCACTAACTTCAAAGACAGCGCGTCTCAGGTGACGTGCGTAATACGCTTGAGGACCGCGCGCTGTCCATTTGTTTTGTACAGGATAAGCGTGCACTTTCTTGTTTTTTAGTTAAGCGTCTTTGGCGCCTATGTAGTCTTTGGTATAGAATAGAATTGCCTGAAATAGGGCCGCTTTGTCTCTGTGACCGAGTTAACCCGGATCCTTCATTCATTCATTCATTCATTCATTCATTCATTCATTCATTCATTCATTCAAGCCCTTACCAGAACTATGCTTTCACTTTAAACGACAGGAACAACACTCAACTCTGATCGACAGCTCAACTTTTGGATTTTGTTTACACCATCTGATACAGTACCGTGCATTAATGGATAGCATAAAAGCCCCTGTTCCACTATGTCGTTCTCGCTACAATTTGACAATTTTCTCAGATCGGGAAGGATCGGGTAAAACCTGAGCCGATCTGGACACAGTACGATGTTAGAACGCTCTAAGAACGCCGCAGTTACGACTACCACGTGCTTGCTACGCTCTTACATCAATAGGGAATGAGACATTACAATCTCTGCTGCTCCAGTTACGCCTTATAGAACGATGTAGCTACGAGAAGGTACGGGAAGATCGTGCTTTGACCAGGGAAAAGCGGTGCAGCAGCGGGACCACGTTGGTGTCTAAGTTTACTTCCCGATCTTGTGCCGATGTTACTACGCTCAGAAAGACCTTGTTACGCTCATCCCGCGGTGTTTACGCTGTCACTACGCTCTCCCCGCTTGCCGTACGATTAAAAATAGGTCAATTTTGATCGGGGGGATTGGGAAGAAATTTTAAACAGGTTCAAAATTTCTTCCCGATCTGAAAAAAAAAAAAAAAAATGCGCGCTCCAACCCCTACCTCCAAACGCTGCTGGTACGATGCTTCCGATCCCCGTACGCTTTTGCCGCGCTCTCCCGATCAGTTATAGATCGGGACAGATCGAGGTCCAGATCGTGATAGTAGAACGGGGGCTTAAATCAATAATAAAAGATATCTAGCACTTACTTTGCACATATGAGTTCTTTTGGGCTCTCTATTTTGTATTAGAATAATTATTCCATATTAATCCGCTATATACATCGCTGAGTAATCTATCCAAGGAGCTACTACAGACATGGAGTCCCAACAGAGTAATTTACGACCGAACTCTTTACGCAACGCGCTTAACTTCAAAGTGCCGCAGCGACGTTATCACCAAAATCTTGCCCCCGGTGACAGCTGCAGCGCGCTTTCAAGATCAAGTTCGATGCCGCAGCTCTGTCCGTTAGTGGAGGAGAGTGGAAATTGTCGAAACAAACACACGTCTCTTTTGTGCATGCGCAGTCCATAAGTCAGCCATTTTAGTATGCGCAATCGAAATCATCGAATCCACAACAAAATTTCGAATCTGGTAGTCGTTATTTCGCGAAATTTGGACCTGAGATGGGTGAGTTATGATGAAATATGTATAAAAACATGCCATATTACCTTCACTTTTTAAATTCCTCTACATGAAACATGACTTTTGTGGGAACTTTTAAAGTAATTTCGTTCGAAAGAGGATACTTCAACCTTTCGAATGCAACCGAGCATGAGAGTGCCAACAGATGCCAACACATATTAAAATGCATTGGAAGTGAGCTGACGGTGGGCGACACTGTCGTCTGCTCACGTCTTCATACAGTCCCATTTGTTCATATTTGTGTTAGTCGTCAATTCATGACAAAGTTTTGATCTCTGCCCAAACTCAGACTTGATTACGAATACGATCCATATTACCTTCGCTTTTTAAATTCCTCTGCATGAAACATGACTTTTGTGGGAACTTTTAAAGAAATTTCGTTCGAAAGAGGATACTTCAACCTTTCGAATGCAACCGAGCATAAGAGTACCAACAGGTGCCAACACATATTAAAATGCATTGGAAGTGAGCTGACGGTGGGCGACACTGTCGTCTGCTCACGTCTTCGTACAGTCCCATGTGTTCATATTTGTGTTAGTCGTCAATTCATGACAAAGTTTTGATCTCTGCCCAGACTCAGACTTGATTACGAATACGATTATCCGTTCATCACGATTAATTAACTTTAGTCTTAAGATTTAACTTAAGTCTAAGAATATGAATAAAACTAACTTGTTACTTAGTTTACTATAGATCAAAATTTAGAGTAAGAAGCTTGATAAAATAAATATGTGATACTCAGTCATGTCTTAACTCACGAAATTCGCGAAAATAAAATCGCGAACATTTCAGGTAATACAGTAGAATCTCATTTTGTCATGTTTTCCCAAGCCAAGTCACCAATGAAACTCTTAACTAGATCTAGATCTTAGTCTTAGAGTTAAAACTTAAATCAGTAAATTTAAGCCGTTTCGGCTTTCTCCTTTGCCTTTCCATCCCATGCCATGGTCTGTTCCTTTCCCCTAGGAGCTATTTTTTTTTTTTATAGTAATAGTACTGTATAGTAGCTCCTTGCTTTCCCTCATATTTTCACAACTACGGACACGAAAACATGCAGGTGGGTACCTGTAGCTGTAGTGCTGTACTGTAGTGTAGAATTGGTGTATAAAGACCGATTTGGGGAGGCCAAAAATACAATGAAAATCGACATACTGTTTGAATCAATCTCAGAATCATCGGGAACCAATTCCAACTGTTCGATTTCTAACACTGTCCGCAATGTCGTCAAAACCCGCCATATCGAACAATGTTTGGACGGTACACAACGAATTGAACAAGCAAAATCAAGCAGTTCGAACGCGATCGATCGCATGCATTATGCAGTGTCTCCCAGAAACCGCACAAATATCAACCAATTCCGCACTTTCCCCTTCAAACACACATTTCCGAATTTACGGATTACAAGTGGGTTTTCCCCGATGAAAACGCGATCGCTCCGTAATGTTTATCACTACACAGTGCGGAAACCGCCAAAGCGTGCGATTCGGACGTGGACAGAGATGTCGTAAATCACGCTCGGCTCCCCGCTGCGTATACGCGCGTTCGTCGGAGCGGCATCGAAGCTAGATCAAAGAAGGTTGGCTGGATGGGACTCCATGGCCCGTATTCTACTGTAGACCAAGGTTTAAACCAATTTTAGACTCACCTATGGTTTAGCTATACCCGAGGTTTAATTTTGTATTCTGCTAGCGAGGTTTAGTTAAACCCAAGTCTATTTCGGGTTTAAATTAAACCCGAAATAGTCTTGGGTTAAGCCACCATGGTGCCCTCTATGGAAGAAGAAATTCTCCCTCTCTGAGTACTTTTCTCTCCACAAATCCACTTATATTTATTATTGGCAGTGTATCATCCACATGAGCGTGACTTTCTTGGATTTTGAATAGTTTTTACGGGTATTTATGTCGAATAAGGGCATGCTGTATTTTTGCTTGCGACGACTCGTGAAGCACTGTACATTACTGTACAGTGTGTGTACGTGTGCGACGCACATCACAGGATACATGGTAAGCGTAGCGCTATTATATTCCTGGCTACTAGCTAGCTTTGAATGCTCAGTTACCAGCAGAGCCATCGCGCCGCGCCGGCCGGCGGCACGGTTGCTGTGTGCGCTGGATGGGACATGGCTTTTTATGTCGATTGAATCGTGAGTTCGGAATGGATTGGCGATTGACAAACCAGGACTTGGAGGTAGGAAATTGAATAAAAGCTTTTCTCTTAAGATTGTCGTTTAATAAAAATGGAAACCATTCTAACATTTAGAAATAGATACCTAGGCCTATATCAACCCTGTCTCGATATTACTATTAACGTTAGTGTTAGAAGTATATTTTACCTACCGTACCACACTAACCTAACTTTTAATAGATCTAACGTTAGTCCTAACGTTACAATAATGTACTCTAGCTATTCGAATAGGTTCTAACGTTAGTAGGACCCAACTCCTAGTCCTAACGTTAGTCCTACGATCTAGGTTCTCGATCTCAGTCTGTCTATGCCAAATCGATCTCAGGCTCAACCTACCCTCTATTCCTACATTGAGTTCTTGGTCTAGTCTTCAGGTTATTTTCATCGTAAAGTCTAGACTAACTACAGGTAGTACTAGGTAGTAGTATTTCTAACATTTAGATCGTCCAAGTACTAGATCTAACTAAATGCTAACGTAGTAGGCGTATCTCGTTTTGTACACGCGTGTGGCCGGCAAGCTAGCTGCCGTACCGTACGTATCCAGGCAGCCACTCGTTTGTGCCATTGCATTGGCATTGATCTGTGTGCTGGTACCCTTACCAGTCATCGTTAGACTCGATTTAAACTCGAAATAAACCTCCTCCTGGGTAGGTTTAATTTAAACCCAATTTAGACCACAGCTGGACTTAGTAGAATACAAATTAAACCTGGGTTTAAACCTGGGTCTAAACTGGTGGTTTAAACCCAGGTTTAAACCCCAAAAACCCACTTTAGACCCAGGCGTGGGTTTAAACTCGGGTCTAAGTTTATAGCAGAATACGGGCCTTCGTCTGTAGTAGCTCCTTGATCTATCTAATGATACCCTGGGAGCGTACTATGATCAGCTGATGATCATTCATGTATCTCAAATTGCCACACCATGATTTTTACTCGACGAGACTTTCAATTCTTATAGTTTTCTAATCTAGGGACCAATTCAGTTCTTACTGTGCTATTATAACAAGTATCTCTAGAACGTTGAATATCATTAGTGAGGTGATTCAACCTTTGATCGGGTCGGGTGAACAATAAATAGAATGCCTTGTTATAATTTGTCTTAGGGTCGTTTTGAAAATATCGATATAATGCAGAGATAAGAATAATGGTATCATAAGTTCATTTTATATAATGTATAAAGTACTAGAATTAAAAGGTATTATTTATTTCAAATATTCACAAACCATGTCAATTAGTCACGGATAGTAGATCTTCATGTCGTCAATAACTGAATCTCGTCGACCATAATCTCCGTCTCTGAATATCTCGCAAAATCTCGGGTGCTGAAAAGGACATGCGCAAAAATCTGCGCGTACGATAATTTTTTTTTTTTTTATTTGAGCTCATTAACAGCCGCGTTGCGGTTTGACTGAAGATTAGTGTTGAAAATAAGCTGCTTGGCGAAGATATGAGCAATCAGATTGCTTCTCTTTTTTATGATTTTGTTTTGTTTTTAAATACTAAAGAAACAAATATAATGAAACCATTTTTGCGGAATATTTCGAAAAAAATAGAAAATCAATGTTTAGGGACATTAAATCGGGGAATGTGCCATCTCTTGTTCGTCGTGTGCGGTGTGCGTTCATCTATGGAGGTGGACCTCCCACATGATTTCAGAATCTTTTAAGAATTGAAATTCAAAAATACGGTTCATACTTTTGGGGGAAATTATAAAATTTTCGGTCTGAAAAGGAGAAAACAGATATTCTGTTACAATACCAATGACTTAAAAACGTGTATTCTGTCACTAAATTCGATCGTTTTATTTTCATTGTATATAGGCCTACTATGGCGGTTGATTATCTATTATATTACTGTGTATTTTTTTTTTTGATCAAATAATAGAAAATACCAGTATGAAGAAGATGGGGTTTGAAAATCTCGGGAAGGGGAGTGGGAGGTTGGAGCAACCACTTGCGCACGGCAGTGAAAGCAACAGTGACATGTTTAGATCCCAGCTTCTCTGATGTGATTTAAACACACTAAATAAAAAGAAGAAGAAAGGGCATATTTGTTCCGTCTTAGAATAGCTTACCTGTGCTCCGCTTGATGACATCGATCAGTGGTTTCACTTCTTCCGACACATCCATGACTAATACGCTATTGATATTGCGAGAGGAGAAAATAACTTATTACCACATTCAATAAACAAATAAATGAAAACGATTCACTCATTCAAACACCATAAAGAATCCCCTCCCCCTCCCCCCCCCCCCCAAAAAAAATGTAAGTCTCTCCCTCTCGGTAATTTTGATATAACAGAAATAATAGGTAAAATACTTAAGTACACTTTACAAAGGGAACCGTTTTTGTATTCTTTTGATAGTCTACTTCTGACGATATATAGGCTTCACTATAACTCTGACCAGTAACGCGTCTGGACAATAATATGTCTACTATGCTTGTATGTGACTGTGCACCACAAAACAAACAAAAAGTCGCAGCCCTTTATTTTACGCGAGGATTAAAAAAAAAAAAGGAAAATGGGTCAACCGAGTCAATGTTGAGTTTTTCATATTTTCTGATAGACCTATCATTCTTCTACATTATTCTCTAGTTTTGGATTATAACATGAATAGGAAAGTGTGTTTACAGCAGTTTTCTATATAACCCTTTTTTGGGGAGGGTAGAATGATCCGGTATGTCTTAGATGCCTCTTTTCACTTCATGAAATCCTTCGCACACTCTTCACTTTCTGGACTAATAACTTTTGAAGGTGTAATGCTACTGCTTTGAAACTCAGCATTAATCATGCACAGAATGTGTTGATAGAACATGCCCAATTTCACCTTAATTTGATAATTTCTTCATTGAGCATGCCCAATTTCACCTTAATTTGATAATTTCTTTACTGTTGTTGCTCCGGTGGTTTACATCCTGTGTTTTGTCTCTTTCATCACATAGCTAGCGCGGCTTGTACTTCAGAGCCTCTTTTCTCAGTTCACACTTTTCCGGAGTGCGTGCTTTCTGACCAGTATTTATACCGGGTGTCCCCCCCCCCCCCCAAAAAAAAAAAAAAAAGCGGAACGGTGGATTTTTAGTAGCTTGCGTTCTAAAAGTGATATATTTTTTGACATCATTAGAAAAAGCATCTTCCGCAAAAGACAATGATACCAAAATCATTAAATTTGGTTCGGTGTTTTTTATTCTACGCCAATTTCTGTATATGCAGTCATTTTCATTTTTTGGCGACTTACTATGAGATAATAATTTGAGCGCGACACGCGTTCCATACGGTGAATATTGTGTGAGCTCGTTGATCCATGTCAATAAAAGATGACGCTTTGATATTGGGCGCGCACACACACACACACACACACACTTGTTTTTTCCTGGCCCGTGCCCAATGTGAAAGCTGTATCTTTTGTTGACATTACGACGGATCACCGAGCTTACACAATGTCACCGTATGGATCGCGTGTTGCACTCAAATTGTCTATATGCAGTCAACATATAGACAACACCAAAGCACAGAAACAGCCCTATTAAAGGTAAAGAATGATTTGCTGTTAGCAATGAATAAGCAACAGGTGGTATTTTTAGTTCTACTGGACATGAGTGCAGTTTTTGATTTAATTAGACACGACATTCTTGTGAATATTCTCCAAACACATTTTGGAATAACTGACAGAGCATTGTCATGGTTTGAGTCCTATTTGAATGATAGGAGACAGAGGGTTCAGGTCGATTCCAATATGTCCAAAGAGTTTGATGTACCCTGGGGTGTGCCCCAAGGCTCCTGCCTGGGTCCCCTTCTTTTTACCTTGTATGCTAGTAGGTTGTTCCATGAAATCCAACACAAATTCCCAGAAGTAATGTGTCATACCTATGCGGATGATACACAGCTGTACATATCTTTTTCACCTACTGCAGCAGATGAGAATTATACTGTGTCCATTATAGAGCGATGTATTGTGCATCTTCACAAATGGTTATTATCCAACAATCTACTACTCAATGATAAGAAAACCGAATTTGTAATATGTGGCACTCAACAGCAAGTTTCAAAATTACGCACTGAAAGCCTGAAAGTGATTGATGTTGATATTTATCCTGTTGATTCTGCACAGAATCTGGGAGTGTGGTTTGATTCACGCCTAGCTTTTGACAGACATATCTCTGAAGTATGTAAAAATTCATTTTATCATTTGTTTAATATTGCACATATTCGGAAGCATTTGACACGGGAAAGTACTGAAAAAATCATCCATGCGTTTGTCACAAGCAGATTGGATTATTGTAACAGTTTATTTTATGGCTTACCTGATAATCAGGTAAACTACAAAGGGTGCAAAATGCATGTGCTAGATTAGTTTGTAATTCTCCTCGTTTTTCTCATTGTCGTCCATTACTACGTGCATTACATTGGCTGCCTGTAAAGCAGAGAATCATATTTAAAACTCTGCTTATTGTATATAGAGCTATTCATGGTACAGCACCAGTGTACATACAGGAACTTGTAGAGTTAAAAACATCACTTCAAACATTTTATCATCTTCGGAGTTCACGGGATCAAACATTATTGAAATATCCATCGGGGAAATCAAAAGTTACTCTTGGTGACAGGGCATTTTTGTACGCTGCACCAAAAGTATGGAATAATCTCCCTTTGTTTGTCAGACAAGCAGTCACAATTAATGAGTTTAAGGCCAGGTTAAAAAGTCATCTCTTGAAGTAGTGTATTTTCTGTTTGAATTTCTTGTATGCATGTCATTTTGTAATGCGCAGTATAGAGTATATTATTATAGTAGCTGCGCAATATAAATGTCCTTTCATTATCATTATTATTATCTCATAAGTCGCAAAAATCCGGCGACATTTGAAAATGACTGCATTTTCGGAAATTGGCGTAGAATAAAAAGTACTGAACCAAATTTGATGATTTTGGTATCATTGTCTTCTGCGGAAGATGCTCTTTCTAATGATGTCAAAAATATATTACTTTTCGAACGCAAAGTACTGAAAATCCACCGTTCCGCTTTTTTTGGGACACCCGGTATAGGTTAGGGGAGTCCATTTGAGTTGAGAATCTGCCCTTAACAACTAAAAATCCATGTCTGGCGACTTTTTGTTGGTTTTGTGATGCAGGAAACGTATAATAGTTGAATAAGGACTTATTAAAAGTGAGTCACATGCATGTTGTCGGTTTTTTTCTCTCATGCATGCATGAGACACTCGGTACGCTGTACAGAGTGTGTCATTACCCGTAGACGATGATCCCACAATGGGTAGCTTTCTTCTTGTCTGGAGTCACGTAGTAGTTTTTCATGTCGGATACAATTCCCAAACTCCAGGGCCTGTTCCAAACCACTTCTGTGTGACAATCGCGAACGCCTTCTATATGGTTGTTGTCCACGTCATTTTAGAGAGAGAAACAGAAAGTTAAAAATAAATGAATCAGATAGGTATAACACATTGTTACTACAACATAGTCTGAAGTTATTTGCGTTGCGGTAGATTCAATTTGAAATTTCACCAAGGATCGTACAGGCGACTATCACCCCCCCCCCCCTCTCTCTCTCTCCCTCTCTTTCTCTCTCATACACACACACACACACACACACACATACACACACAATCACAAACTCACTTAGGTGGTCATCTGCACGTAATACACGTTCCCCAGTCTTCGGGGAAAAGGGGTACTGGTACATTCTAGGGGCTCCATTCGAGGGAAAACATCCCGAAAACGGATTACTTCGTTCCATCGGGTGATCGCGTTCGCGTCGAGTGGTCGCGTTATACCCGACCTTTCGTAGATTATACGACTTTATACGAAGGGTCGGGTGGAACGCCCGAGATTTAGACCGCTATTATTTACGAAGTATCTTTTTTTCCTTTTTTTCCCTTTTTTATTGTATTTCTCCTTTTCCCGATGATTGTTCTTATATACATGTTCATGTATGTATTGATTTGTTTTTTACTCCAATAAAACACATAAAAAAAAGATAAAAAAAAACAAAAAAAAAGAAACAAAGTATCGGGTCCAGCTTACCCGAATCTTTGCGAATATACCAGTGCATACTTACCAACGGCGTAAGTCCGGGAAAACAAGACGGAGCTTTTGCGTTGTTGGGAGCGATCTCAAGCACACTTTTTTGTGGAAAATTTGGATATTGTCATTCCCCAAAGTATACTAAGTCTATAGAGGGGACCAAGCAATGGCAGGGTGGCAAGATACGTCTCCCATATTCGAGGGAGCTTTTTTTTTTCAGTTTAGTACTGAAATTCAACAATCTGGTGCACACTTTTGTTGGACTATCTGGAAATTTGTCAATCAGGGAAGGTGGGAAGGGATAGGCCCTATTTCCTATTCCCCTTCCTCCACGAGGGAGATTCTGTATTATCTGATTGCATTTAAACGTTTTGGTGCACGCATTAAATTTTGTGGCATAATTATTTGGAAAACTCTCTTTGTTCTTTGTACAAAATGTAACTACAGTCTACTTGTATGCATGGGGGGGGGGAGGGACGGGCGAGCAGGGAGAAGGCGTGGGCGAGTGCTAACACCACCCAGTTTTCTCTCAAAAAAGACAAATTTTCCTAATTTCGGGAATCATTGGGGATCATAATGCTCTGTTTGCCCCTCCCCTCTTCACCCGTCCGCGCTCCCCGTCCTCAAGGATCGACGCTCCTGCATACGAGGATGCTTTTGCATTATTTTTTAGAATTTAGATGAAAACATCTCGTAAACACATTTATGATGTAATCTGGGAAAATTTCAATCCCAGAAGTGTAACATTTTTTTTTTTTTTTAAAGGGGGGGGGGGGTGGGGGACCCTCCGTTAATTGAAAGTATCTAGATATTATGGGACGCTGTGGCATAGTGGATAAGACTCCCGACTCCCGATCGGAGGACCGGAGTTCGAATCCCGCCCAGTGCTTACGTTCTTGGACAAGATGTTTTTACCCACTATGTCCCTCTCGACTCAAGAGTACAAATGGGTACCTGGCAATGCTAGGGTAATAATAATAGCAGGACCCTCTGGTAGAGCAGTGGCAACACTGAAGAGGCTACCCTGGGTAGATAAGACCTTACTTCTACTACTACTACTATTATATCTCCTCCCACCCACGGAACATTTGCATTTTTTTTTTTAATTGAAGTAATAGACCTGATGCACAATTTAGAGGAAACATTTTAAAATCTGTCAATCTGTATAAAGTGTATTAAGTAGAAAGGACTTAACGGGAAAGGTGTGGAGGGGGTAAGAACTATTCCCCTCTTACGCGAGGGAGATTTTGTATTTTCAGAATTGAAATTCAGCCATCTTTGGGTGAAATATTTATACAGTTTTCTATCAAAAAAGTAAAAACATTTCCACATCACGGGAGTTACGAGGAGGAGCAAAATGATGTTTGTCCCCAATACTTTTACGGGGGAAACATCCCCCTCCCTCTCCATCGACGCCTCTGCATATGAGGGAACTTTTGTAAGTGAAAGATCTGCTGCACACTCTTTGATAAAAAGGAAATACGTCAATCTCACATGTGTACAAAGTCTATCGAAAGGGACCCAGTAGCGGAGGTTTTGCATATTTATGATTGCAATTCAACGATCCGGTGCATAGTTTTGGCGGTAGTTGGACAATTTTCCATAAAGAAAGTTCAAGTTGTCCTCATCTCGGGAATTGCTTGGGGGACAAATGATTTGTCTGCCCCAAACATTTCCGTAGGGGCAAATGCCCCTTTGCCCCCCCCCCCCCTCCCGAGAAAGATTCGACGCCCCTGATCATCCATGGGTATGCCCAAAGATGTATCAGAGTCATCATCGTTTCAGGAATGATTCAGGAAATGGAGGGGGGTTCAATTACGGCGGTGTACTTTTTATTATTGTTTGTTTGTTTTCGTACATAATTTGCAGATGGTCCCGAGTTGCTCGCGTCATAGCATGTTTACATGAAAGCCTATGCTATTTGACGTTGTCAACGTCTGGACCATACCTTATGTCGATATTACTTTCTTCGTGAGCGAGCGAGCGCTTGAGAAAATTATGTATGCATTACCATACAAGAATACTGTTAAGCTCTGTTACATGTCTGAAGGCGGGCGTACGAACGTCATGCAATATGCCCAAATTGATACAATCACATTTCTGCTTCCTCCATTTTTTTCTCAAACTCAGGGGGGGGGGGGGGAGATGATTGTGCAGGCCATCCCCCTCCTCCATTTCAGGGGGGGGGGATATATCCCCCATCCCCCGGGATTTATGCCCATGATATTGTGACGAAAATGCGATAGAGCACCTTTAGAATATGCGGCTCATGCCCTTAATTTCTGAACATGTGTAAAAATTCCATAAAGTTTGCCCCTGTGCTTTTCCAATGCAGAAATTGTATAGAAGGTTTTGGAACACCCTATAGTTTTATGATACACCCTGTGCAGAAACCAAGGTTAACGATGTTTTGAATAGGGAAAAAGGCCAGAAGCCCTAGGGAAAAGGGCCCGGAAAATATTTTAAACCATAGAAGTAGGGTTGTATAGTATTCCAATACATTTTGATACATGATGGGTTAATAAGACAGGATTAGTCACGTGACTCTGGCTCGAGAGGGTATAAATACCGCGAGCTCACTGCAGAAGTTTTCAGTTGGGTTGGGGCAGGGAGGGAAACCACCTCCCTGGTTGGGGGGTAAGTGCGGGTCCACAGCACTCTCTCCTTTTTGGTAATAAACTATAGAATTAATGGGGAACCACACAGAACTTGGCAGAGAAAACCATCGGTTGTAAGAGCAGGAACTACAATATAGCAATGCTGCACTTAACCGTATTTCGGACTGTCGTTTCCACACCAGCCTCCTTCTTGCAACTGGTAGTCTTTGGTACTAGACCCTGTGAATGGGTTGCTGTATGGTTGATTGGGAGAATGCCTGGTTTCTAATGCGCCTAGTGAGTCCTAATGCCCGTATATAGACGTGGAGTATGACTGTGTGCGAGCTGTCTGAATAAGGTGCTGGTCAAATGATGTGCTGCTACACATAGTGCACATTATGTAGACACAATAATTAAGGCTCTTGGACCGCTCCCCGGCTACGCTACAATATTTACAAATATTCGCGTGTTTTAGGCGATTGTTTTACTAAGCTTTTACTCCGAAAAATATCACTAGCATTTAATGTCGTAGACAAGACTAGAAGCACACTACAGGTCACCATGCTCACCGTTCATAACTATATATAATGGCACAGAGATGCGCTCGCGTGCGATGAGGCGATGTGGGTATGATGTGTGGACGGCCACCCGGTACCCATGTACAAATATGTGTGACGAAGGCTATGTTAAGTACGAACATTGAGGTGGGATCCCATCACCATGGAACGATTTGTGGATTTATACAATTAACGATCTTGTCCTTGCTTTATCTGAAGCTCTTGACAACATTGTTATGGGCTTATCGTTTTTGCTGTCTCTACTCATTTTGTCACTGCTGGTGACAACATTCCACCTCCATGGACTTTATTAGAAGTGAGGGTAGGATTAAACTATGATTTGGTCTTGAAGGCAGTAGGCCCTTGTGGGTTTTCATGTAGTAAACGTTTAGATCACCGTGAATGCTAGCATATTTGAGTAACAATATGGAAGGCTTTTCAGATATGATAAGAATCTAGTTACCAATCCTTTATCCCTTAAAATAATAATTATGATATCAGATAATGCAACTTCTTCAGTCCCTTTCTGAAGTCCTGTTCATATTACTGATTTTGTTTGAGTGTAGACCCGCAGAACTTTTTAATTAGTTAATGGTGAAGTGCATGTTCTCTGTTTTACCATGTATGTTTTGTACATTCTACTTCGTACAGCCTAATTTATTCGGAATCATATCTGGGTTGTACACCTGCCACCGATCAGAGAACGCCACACATTCAAAGTATTGTGTCCTTATTCAGATGCAAATGAGTACATGTTCATGTAGTGTGTATAAGTAGCCTGCTCACATCCGTACACGTCAGTGTACATTCAGTTGTGGCCGACCAGAAGAACTACTAGAGATGGAAGACCTGCAAGGCGATATTGAGCGGCTGCTCAACGAACCGTGCTCTCCAATACCGGGCAACATGCAGCTGGTGAACGACAACCCAGGCGGCAAGCTGAGAGGTCCCAAGGGCCGAAGCAAGAAGACGCCACGCCCACAGGCAGGGGGGCATCCCCCCGAAGCATCTGCTGTAACTACAGCGGCAGGCGCTATCCCTGCCCCAACCCTTTCAGCAGGCGTGATCCCTGCTGGCTCCCTGGCGGGCGCGATCCCCGCCCAGATGACGGCACCAGCGGCGTTGGGCGCACCCTCCAACGAGTCCTGCTCCACGTCTCGCTTCTCGGAACTCGCTACTGCCGTTTCCACACTGCAGTCCACGGTCATGTCTTTGCTGGACACCCAAGCCCCTCCAGCACCGCAAGAGCAACCACCCCGTGACGACGACATCGACATGGAAATTGAAGATCTGGTTCAGCAGGACAGCGGGGTTCTCGGCAAGTTCTCTGATATGGTGGAACACCAGAGCGAACCCGTGGGAGCAGCAGTGAGCGACAAGCTCGCTAACATTGTGAACAAGCTCATTCGGCTGAAACTGAAAAAACCCACTCTGAAATCTAAGCAGGAGTCATATCCAAGGCCTGCCAACTGCGATGCCGTTGCCACTTGCAGGGTTACCCAGAAGTATGGCACGTAGTAAAAACCCAAACACGAGTGACAGATTCGAAACTACAAAAGGTGCAGTCCCTTTTTTTGACGGCAACGACGCCCCTTGCGAGAGCAGCGGACGAGCTGCTATCGCAAAATACAACCCTTCCCTCCCGGGCGGCCAAACTCATTCTCGACGGTATCGCCCTAATCGGAGCAGCAAACGTCGAGCTGAATGCGAAACGCAGGGATTTCATCCGACCCGAACTCAGCCCGGCGTTCCGCCCACTGTGTTCCGAAGACATAGCGCAGAAACCATCCACGTTTCTGTTCGGGGACGACCTCCCACAAAAGTGTAAAGAACTTCGTGACACCGAGAAGCTGGGACTGAGTGTTCGCAACACCAGCCTCCCTAAGAGGAGCTTCAGGCAGGCGAATAGGGGCGCCTACCCGAGGAGACACCCCGGGCACCCCGGACGATACGATCCGTACCCGCAACGGAGGAACGACGGTCCCTCCTGTTCGAGTTTTCGACCCAGGCAGCACCCAAACTTCAGCGGCCGACGGGCGCCGACATATCGCGGTCGTCCAGCCAGAGACAACCCGAGGTCGGACAAGTAACTCGTCCACAGGACGGAGTGAGTAAATTGCCTTCAAAGACTTCGACTGCCCCGGTCGTGGGAGGTAGGCTGGCTCAATTTGCGGATAGTTGGAAGCTGACTACGTCTGACCAGTGGGTCTTAGACGCTATACAACACCACCATATTGAATTTGACCATTTGCCTTTTCTAAATTTTGTTCCAAACGAAATAAGTTTTTCACCCCGTGAAACTACCATTATCGACCATGAAATTACGAAGCTTCTCAATAAGAACGCAATTGAGCCATGCCTCCACCAAGACGGGGAGTTCGTATCTAACATTTTCATAACGCCTAAAGAGATGGATCTTTCAGGCCCGTCATTAATCTGAAAGGCCTGAACAAGTTTGTTTCATATCATCATTTCAAAATGGAGACTTTTGAATCGGCACTCCTCCTTGTAGAACCAAATTGTTTTTTCGCTTCTATCGATTTGAAAGATGCGTATTTTAGCATACCGATAGCACTAGAACACAGGAAATTTCTTCGCTTTCAATGGAAGGGCAAATTGTTTCAGTTTCGCGTTCTGCCCTTTGGACTGAGCAGTGCCCCCCGAGTGTTCACAAAAGTACTAAAACCTCCAATAGCTGCCCTCCGCAATTTAGGATATGTATCATGTAACTACATCGATGACGCCCTACTAATCGCTCGTAGCTACGACGACTGCACGGCGAACGTTAAGAACCGAATTGAACTTTTCGAGTCACTTGGATTTGTCATTAACAAGGAAAAGTCCGTGCGCGAGCCCCGCACTAATATTGAGTTTCTGGGCCTCATTATAGATTCAGTAACTATGACAATCAGCCTCCCAGAAAGAAGGAGCGACACCATTATCCAAGCATGCATTTCTTTGGTAAATAAACGGACAACGAAGATACGCTTACTATCTCGCGCTATTGGGCTCGTCCTTGCAGCGGAAATCGCTGTTCCTTATGGGGCAATTTTTCGGAGAGATCTTGAAATTGAGAAAAATACTGCTTTGCAATGCAATCAAGGGGATTTTGAAGCTATCATTTCCCTGTCAGATAAGGCACGTCATGCCCTCCAGTGGTGGGCATCAAATTCAAGTAACTCATTTTCACCTATCATGCGGAACATTGACCTGGAATTCGAGACAGACGCATCTCTCGAAGGCTGGGGCGTCTACTGCCCGACTAACAAGTGCAGCACGCACGGACAATGGAGCTCCGGAGAAAAGAATCTCCACATTAACAATCTCGAATTGCTTGAAGTCCTTTTTGCCCTCCAATCACTATGTTCAAACGAATCCGGTATTAACATTCGTGTTCAATCAGACAATGTCTCAGTAGTGTCGTGCATTAATCACTTCGGGACTTGCCATTCCCCCGAGTTACATAATATCTCGCGCACAATCTGGCTCTGGTGCCTAGACAGAAACATCTGGCTGTCCGCCGTACACATTCCTGGCGTTGAGAACTCAATAGCAGACGGCTACTCGCGCACATTTAATTTAAATACTGAATGGGATGCTCGCAGCGCATATTTTCGACTCACTCTCTGAACTATTTTTCACACCAGAGGTAGATTTATTTGCATCGCGCCTGAATTTCCGCATGGCTCCTTTTGTTTCTTGGCGCCCTGATCCCGAAGCCATGGCAACCGACGCATTCTGTCTCGATTGGGGGCGCTTTCACAGCTACATCTTTCCCCCCTTCTGCCTAGTGAGTAAAATTCTACGGAAATTATCTAATGATCAGGCCCAGGCCATCATAGATTTTCCCTTGTGGAAGACACAAAGTTGGTATCCCAGGCTAATGAGTATGCTAGTAGACTACCCAGTGATTCTGCCTCCTGCTAACCAAATTTTATCTCTCCCTTCCTCCGACAGCCAACATCCGCTATCACATCACCTGACGTTAGCGGCATGTCATGTGTCCGGGAACGCCTACGCATCAGAGACCTTTCACATGCAGCTTCCGAGATCATCATGCGGTCATGGAGACAGTCAACTCAGAGGTGCTATAACTCAGCATATAGGAGATGGCGCCGTTTCTGTCGTACGTAGAAAAGCGATCCACTTTGCTCGGATGTAAGCATCGTTCTTAATTTTCTGGCGGAGGAGTTTTATGCTGGCGCAGCATACAGCACTCTGAATAGTTTACGCAGCTCATTATCTTCGTTTCTGCTCCCGTGTGACGGCCATCCAGTGGGATCACACCCACTCGTAACGAGATTCATGAGAGGGGTCTTCAACTCTAGACCACCGCGACCTCGATACAACTCTACCTGGGACGTCGCTGTGGTTTTGAATTACCTTCGCACGCTCAGTCCTAACAAGATTTCACTAGAACAGCTGTCTCACAAACTCGTCATGCTCATTGCCCTCGTCTCCAGTCAGAGAGCACATACTATAGCCTACATAGTTCCACATGACTCATCGGTCCCGAGGTCATCAGTCACCTTCTCAGTCAACCACATCACTAAAACTAGCAGGCCCGGGAAACTCGCAACGGCGATACAGCTGTCAGCATACCCAGAGGACGACCGCATCTGCGTTCTCCAAACGTTACGCGAATATCTTCGCAGGACGAAGCAGGACGAAGTAGAATTAACAGATTAAACGAGATTTAAATGAAATTTAACATTGAAGTTTAATCATAATTCTACGAAGTACTAAGCCTAATATGAGGAATCATGTCCCACCCGATAGTACGGTTCATCCCGTCTCCTGACGTGAATGAGTGCTACGTACGTAATTCATGAATGGGATCGAGTTGTGATTGCGAGAATGAATTTCTTGCCCGCCCCTTTTACTGTGGTTGAATAAGTCTGACTTTAAATACTGACGTGTACGGATGTGAGCAGGCTACTTATACACACTACATGAACATGTACTCATTTGCATCTGAATAAGGACGCAATACTTTGAATGTGTGGCGTTCTCTGATCGGTGGCAGGTGTACAACCCAGATATGATTCCTCATATTAGGCTTAGTACTTCGTAGAATTATGATTAAACTTCAATGTTAAATTTCATTTAAATCTCGTTTAATCTGTTAATTATACACTGTTGTACAAAATGAAAACTCTAAGATTGAATGATCACAGATTCTTAAGGTGAATTCAGAAGACATATGTCAGTATATTCTTTGTTTCTTCGTCTGTCTGTGGAAAACTATGAATTAATCATCATTACTGAGTACGATATCAGGGCTTTCATTTTAAAAATGAAATATACGACTTCACATCTATTCTCACCCCGATTTGTACAATGAACAAACCATGGTAACAGTCGAAAATAACGTGTCCAGTTGTTGGGTAGGAGTAAACAGGGATAGGACGATATAGACGCTTAAATTTGTTGATTTGATATGAAGTACACGAAAGATTTCCCATATTGATTTAATGCATCATTTTGTCTATCCAATTGTTTCATTAAGTCATAAACTTATATTATGTGAATATTCCATATTTTTTTACTTGTTTTTTTATTATTATTTTTTGTCTTTTGGTTTGATTTATTCACCGTATTCGCCATCCCTGATTCACCCGATACTTAAAATTTAAAGGTAAAGTTTTACATATACTCGCGTTATACGAACGAACAGTCTTATGTCAAGGACTATTAATTATCTGTATTAACTTATAATTATTGTTTTACCCGACCTTACCCGACCCTTTGCATGTAATTAACAAAAGGTTGGGCAAAGCGACCACTCGACGCGAACCATCACCTGATGGATCTGAGTAAGTCCCCATTCAAATAAGGTGTCTGTTAGGATTTTTTCCTAATTATGTTTGATTAGGGTGGTTTTCAAATCTTCCCTAACAAGCCTTCCAAAATTCCAAAATAGCTGCATGTGGTGCGGCCTTTAGGTGTTTGCCAAGATTCTTCCGAATGTGCCTAGTGTGCGCAGTTTCCTGTAAAGCATGCCGGGCTGGCTTTCTTTTCGCAGGAAAGTACGTCCTTTCTGGTATGTTTTTTACCATGCCAGAGGAATTCCCTTAAGATATTCCTGTCCATGCAAGGTGAGCTGAAATTGTGGACATCCTTCAGCTTGGCACTCTAATTTTGCTGACGTCCCTTCAAAAACCTGTGGTACATGGGCAATTTGATGGCTTGTCTTCCAAAAGCCCGTGATCTCAAAATCCTAACCCATTTTCGTACATCTCCAAGATTTTGGATTTTGGATTTTGGTTGCTGGTCATCGTCATCTTTGAAGTACGGGAATCACAAATTAAGACACTTTCATAATATGTTGATGATTGCATGGCCAAAGGGAAGACATGTTTAAATATTTTTTTTTTTTGGGGGGGGGGAGGGGGGGGGCGGGGGGAGGGTTTAAAAAAAAAAGACCCACCAGACAGACAGGCTGAGCAGCGCGACCTATAGGCCAGTTAATTGTATAGGAAGGAAGATATGAGAGATGGAAAAGGAGAGTTCCTTAGGTGTTACCCCGTCAGGTGCCCTTACTGGCCCTCACCCCCTGAAATGTTGAAGATCGTGTGTTTGTGTGTGTGTTTGTGAAAAAAAAAAACGAGAAAGAAAAGAGGAAACATTTTGTCCATCTTCTAGCTATAAATCGGGAAAGCCTATAGCACGATGTCACTATCAAAGATCTAAAATTAAACCATACATTGTTGTTGTCCTCTTTTATCCATTTTTTTTTCTGTGTGTGTGGGGGGGGGGGGGGTGTCCCATGAAGAGTACAATTTTATTTCGAATAAAAAGAAGAAATAATCGGTATAACAATGTCTCTCCCCGTAACGTGACAGAACTGTCCCCTAAAAGTCACATGTGTATATGAACTTGATGCCGTTGGTATGTATATGACGCTGTTGTTGTTGTTTTTGTTGTTGTTGTTCTTCTTCTTCTTTTTCTTCACTATGAAGTAGGCCTTTACAGGCCACCGTCGGGTGTATATTTGTCCAGATTTTTGTACTGTTGTGCTGTGCAGGCATATTAACAGTGTCAGGATTAAGAAAAGTTTACATGGAACTGTGTTCACCTGAAAAAGAGGCATCCGTGTCCTAACGGAGTTGGATCTTGAGTACGTCTCTCTCAAAGTTTGACAGAGAGGTACGGGGTGGATGGTGGCCTGGGGTAATGAGTTCCAAAGCCTGGTTGCATCTGGGAAGAAGCTTCTTTGGAGTACTTGTGTTCTTTCAAATGGTACTTGAGTTTCTGGTCATGGCCCCTATTTGAATGAGGTAGCGATGGAGTCAGAACTACTGTGCAGATGGATATCATGGAGTTAATTCCAAATGCAAATACAAACTTATTCTATGTCAGTGAAATTTGTGAAAGCGAAGTTTTAGATATTATCAAAACTTTACAAGTAAAAAAAAAACAAGTGGATTAGATAACATACCTGTATCAATGGTGCAGTAGACAGCATCTTATATTGTTAAACCATTAGTTCATATTATTAATTTGTCTCTCACTCAAGGAACGGTACCTGTGCCATGCAAGTTATCTAGAGTAACTCCAATATTTAAGGGAGGAGACAAATTAGATCTGGGAAATTATAGGCCAATATGAGTTCTGAATGTGTTTACAAAAACTTTTGAAAAAAATCGTTTTCGGACAATTATATGGATACCTTAAACAACACTCAACAGAATCTGTTATCAAAAAGGTGAATAAGGACATTTATTTACTTAAGAGGATGAAGGCTTTCATTAATGAAAAGGTTGCATTGGTGTTTTATAAGTCCGTAATTCAGTCTAAATGATTATTGTGATATTGTCTGGGGGACTACGGGGATAGGACTGAAGAACAGACTTCAAAAGCAACAAAATCGTGCCCTCCGAACAGTTATGAGCGTAAACTGGGAATTTCCCTTCGAATCTATATATCGTGAACTGACAATTGATAAACTTGAAATTCGGAGAAAAAAGCGAACTTTTTATACAATGTATAAGATCGCATATGAAATGTTACCTAATGTTATTTGTACATTTTTTCATTTTAAGAATAATGAGCACAACCTTAGACACCAAGTGAATAATTTTTAATTACCAAAAGTTCGTACTGAATTAAAAAAAAAAAGAAGAAGTTTGTTGTTTAGTAGGGTAAGACTTTGGAATAGTTTAACGAATGAGATAAAAGGGTTTGGTTAGAATGATTTCAGGATACAGGTAAATGATTTCATAACATTAAACATTTGAGTTTAATAAACACCGAAGATTAGTCAGGTGTTAGTATAAATAAGTGGGCGGGGGAGGGGGGATCAGTCTGCAATTAGCTGATTTTATTTGTGTACCTTACTATGATAATTATCTTAATTTTTGTATACATGATAATTTTTTTTTCTGTATATATTTGTAGGTCTTAAGTTTTGTACTTATGTTATAATGTTTTGTTTTGTTTTGACTTGTTTCTTTACTCATTTTCAGTTATGTAACTTTTGTATTGTACAATTCATTGCGTATCGTGTATATTTTTAATTCACGGACTGGCTGAAAAGCAGCCTCCGGCTGAGCCCGGTACCGTGACAAAATAAAATAAATGAATGAGTGAATGAATAAATGAGTTCCTGATGCAGAACTTTATTGCAACCTTCGCCTGCGCTCCTCTTTCTTTCAGGGATGGCCATTGAAGTTTTGGAAGAATGGCTGTGACACTGCTTGTTCTTTGATAGTCATTACAGACGAAGCGTGAATACCTTCTCTGAATCATTTTCAGCTTTATGATGTTTGCGTGGTTGAACGGATTATGCTTCCATATTCCAGGACTGGTCTGAGCAGGGTGAAGTAGCAAAGCACCTTGACTTTTTTGTGTGTGGACATGATCTAATGTTTCTCTGGAGAAAGGCTCTGGTGAAATTGGCTTTTTTTTTTTTTTTTTTGCTATTGGTCGATGTGGTGGTTCCAGCTGAGCTTCTCATGGAGGAAGACTCAAAGATATTTTGCAGTGTCTACTTTCTCCATGGTTTGTCCATGAATGGTGTATGACTTCATGATGGGTTTACGTTTGTTAGTATCACGGAGGACCTATAAAATTGGGGTGAGCTCCATTAACCAGTCAGCTTCCTATCGTTCCAGTGCCTTGATTATACCCCCGCCACACATAGTGTGAAGGGGGTATATAGGAATCACCGCGATGTTGGTCGGGCGGGCGGGCGGTCGGTCGGTCTGTTGCAAAATCTTGCGTCGCGAACTCCTCCTACAGTTTTGAAGCAATTTAAATGAAACTTAGGGTAAATGATGATATTGAGGTACAGATGTGCAAGACGTGTTTTTTGTGGTTGTCGGACAAAGCGTTGCCATGGTAAACATAACTTTACCAAAACTTTGTGGATTGAATAACTTCCATAGTATTTAAGCAATCAATTTCAAAATTGGTATCTATGATGATCTATAGGTGTAGCTATGTAAGACACTCTTTGTGTTTGTACTTGACAAAGCGTTGCCATGGTAACCGCATGTTTTCTTTGAAATCTTGTGGAGTGAACAACTTTCACAGTTTTGAAGCAATTGAAATCAAATTTGGTAGGCATTATGGCCTTCAGGCTTGAGGCATAGATGTGGAACAGATAATTTTTGTGTTTGTCGGACAAAGCGTTGCCATGGTAACCATAATTTTACCAAAACCTTGTGGATTGAATAACTTCCACATCATTCAAGCAATTAAGGTCAAATTTAGTATGTATGATGATCGGGAGGTGTAGTTATGCAAGACACCAATGTGTTAATATAAGCAAATGTGTTGCCATGGTAACCACTCATTTTTGTATCAAATTGAACCATTTAATCTATGAAGGTGAAATTTGGTGTGTATGATGCTCTCTAAGTGTAGTTTTGCAAAATGTCCTTTGTATTTGTATCGGGCAATGCGTTGCCATGGTAACCGCATGTTGTTTTTTTTAATCCTGTGGAGTGAACTCCTTCCACAGTTTTCAAGCAATTGAAAGCAAATTAGGTAGGCATTATGGCCCTGAGGTATAGATGTGGAACACATAATTTTTGTGTTTGTCACACAAACCGTTGCCATGGTAACCACAATTTTACCAAAACCTTGCAGATCGAATAACTTTTCCATCATTCAGGCAATTAAAGTCAAATGTAGTCTGTATCATGATCTAGAAGTGTAGTTTTGCAAGACACCAATGTGTTAGTTTAAGGAAAATGTGTTGCCATGGTAACCACTCTTTTTGTTTCAAAATAAACCATTCAAGCTATGAAGGTCAAATTTGGTGTGTATGATGGTCTTTAAGTATAGTGATGCTGGGGGAAAGCATGTTTCCATTTGCTGTAAGTTTTATACTCAGTGTCAACTCTGTAATTGTACAGTAAACTAAAATTATTAGGTGATCCGAGTATCCTCTCGGATCACCTTCTGTATCTGTACTCATTCTTTGTTTTTCTTCTTCTTCCTTTTCTTTTTCTTCTTTCTCCTCAAAAGTTGTGCAGACGTAAGCTCAGAAAGTCCTCTGCCTATCAATTTCAAACTCACACCATGTATGTATCATGTCCCAAAGACAACAAATCTAATGTATCATTGTGATCAGTCGACCGTGACGTCACTATGACGTCATTATATGAAAACACATTCTCAACCATATCTCATTAATGGAATGAAATTTTTCAATGAAATTTACGTCACATATATTTCAAGTTGTGCGCATTCTACTCATGTTCTCAAAATTCATATCTACCCTTAAAACGTGCGCGTACGCGCGCGTTGAAATATTTGTATGCTCAAATCGAGCTCAATTTTTTTTTGCACACGTTTCAGACCATTTGGAGCATTTTTTTAAAAATTGAAAAAATTGGACGGACGCATACGCACGCACAGCTCATATGCAGTAGAAATTTCCCGTTTTTTTCACACTTATCGGATGCCTGAAATGTCAAGGAATATTTCTACCAAGGTTCAAGTCAATGCGACTCAATATGACGTCATACGGGCCCGTCAAAGTTGAAATTCCGCGCGCGCGTCAATGGCGATATACAGTGCAACAATGCCAAAAAACCGCCAATTTTAAATCCGATTTTACTCGTCAGGATGGACGGTGACCCCCCATTTTCTTTACATATTCTGTACATGTCATTTCATGGATTGGCAATGCCGGAAAAATGATTTAAAGATATCAAATTTCTTAATAAAATAAAAAAAAGTAAATGTTCAAAATGACGTCATCAAATTTCAAGTTCACTCGAGCGTATCTCACTTATCCTTTGCCGAGGATAAGTTCATTTCATTTCACTTCATTTCATTTCATTTATCCTATGCCTTGTCCGCCTTGGACTACTTAACATAACAATGTCGGAATTTCGGAGCTTGGGTATTTGTTCCATGTTCATCGTGTCACTGCCGGCAACCAGGGACAGCCTGGTGGTAGTGTCGCTGCCCGGAAAGCAGTAGATGCCAGGTTCGAGTTCACTGGTTCTTTTTTTTCCGACGGGTTTGTTAATTTACAGATCAGCAGTTGCGATCTTAACAAATTTTTATTTGTAGAGGGAGACAAACTGAAGAAACTCAAAAACCTAAGGCTAACTTTGATGAAGATCGCTTCCACTTCTAGATTAAGAGGCAGCCGTCCAAAAATGTTTGTTTGTTGAGCGCTATGTGTACACCATCGTATCCGTTGATGCGGTCCTTCCGAATCAACTCGTGATTTGATGGGAATAATTCAGCGTTTGGAAGATGCTGTTGAGCCAGGTTTCAGTGCCCAGGGTAATATCAGGACCAGAAGAATCTACGGGGTAACATTAGAGTTGAATAGGCTGGTGGAAAACTGTGGCATCCCACAGGAGGCACATTGCCTTGAAACACTCGAGCTTCGTAGACCATTGTAGACATGAATATTATGCACTCCACATGGTAACACTGATTACAATCATAACACGTAACTCCGCGCTGCTGCCAGGTGACTGGGAGGGTGAAAACCTGACATGGATACCTGCTCACAGGGCCTGGGTTATAAGTTCGATGTCTGATGCATTTATTAGAAACAGCAGGGTGATATAGGATTCAGCCAGAGTCTTGCATTGGCAGCAGAAGCCGAGCATGTGAAACTGACTTTTCCTGTGTACTCCTACATGGTGGAGAGAGTTTGTTAGTATCTCTAGGTCTGAATGTCTCTATTAGTAAATCCTGCTTGGGTATGCCGAGGAAAAATAGCTGCTTTATCTGGATGTAAACCTGAGCACCTGGTGAGGTTTGTGAAGGTGCATGTATCCCAGGTTGTTTTACATTCAAAACTGTCAGGAGCATGAGAAGGCAATGTACCGTGGGACCAACGGCCTCGATTGGCCACCAAGGTGAGAGATTAAACCAAAACAGAAACGTAAAAACAGAGGTGCTGCTGTACTCAGTATGCTAGAAAATAGCCAATCACTTAAAGGTAGGGGATACCTTTTACAGAACTCCCAAAATGCAGCAAAACATTAAATATGAACCTCAGGGGACTTGTTTAGGCCACTGCTTAGAAATTTGGAAGTCAACAGTTATCTACAGTTTGAATAATGCACAAAACTCAACTACTCAGTAGTTCTGTGTGTCAGCCACACTTAAGCCTTTTTGTTGCAGTCTTCTGTATTTTTTATCTATAAACACAAATCTAAAAGTATAAGAGCTGATGTAATAACATATAGTGTGTGTTTGTAAGTTTTGATGAACTTTATTCACAAAATATACATGATGGACACACATGCAGTGCATGGGTCTGCAAAGGTAGCCTAGTAATGTACTGGAATTTACGGTGAGCTCCGAAAAGAATTCAATTTAAAATCTAACGGTCAATAAAAATGTACTAAATGTTACCTTCCACTTTCAATACTTTATGGGAGTTTCTAAAATGATACTCTCTTAAACATACCACTGTGTTTATACAACTCTTCATTTAAGGCATGCAAATGGGATTCCCTACCTTTAAGAAATTGAATAGTTGGTCTCATGATCAAAATCAATCAAAAAAGAAGACACTCGCACAGCAACTATTTAATTGCTCACACAACGATTGCATGAAGAGAGGATAAAGGAAGTATGAAGTCTTCTGGTGTTGTTGGTCTGTACTCTCCATTTGCTCCGATAGAGACTTGGCTCTGTGGTTGCAGGCGGGGAGGTTACTCGACTGCCTGCCTTGTGAGCACTGGTTAAACAGAAAGCATTAAACAACAACAACAAGAAGCTAAAATCCTACTTCTTGGTCATTCCAGTGTTTGTTTGATGCTAGTGCTAGTGCTGGCCAGATGAAGGGAGGATGGAAACTCCTGTTCCCGCCATTTCAGATTCGTTCTTGCTGGTTTGTGCAATTCTCCTCTAAATGCAGTAGGTGGGACTGAGAAGGAAGAGAGCTTGTTTGAGCAGATGAGGGCTGGTCAGTATGTCAATCTAAAATCCAGTTAAATCCTGACCTGATTCACCAGAAAAACAGTCAACAGCTGAAAAAAAAATGCTAGGTGTTAGCATTGAATCTAAAATGGTCCAGTTTTGACAGGAAAAAAAAAAAGTGAAATGCGCACAAAAAGGACCCCAGACGCTGGACAAGACTGCACAATATTAGTTACAATCTCTAGCTCGTTAGCGTGACGAAATTGCACCCTCCAGTATATCATTTCCCCCCTTATGGAACACCCTTTACAGGTTCATGTCTTGTAATCAACAAGTGGATGTTCATCCTATCGGTCTTTACTCTCGTGAGCATTCTTTGCGTAGTATCGGTCTCATGGGCTTTCTTTGCTTAGTGTTGGTATAATAGGGAGTTTTCGATTGGGTGAACGAGAAGGACGTGCCGCCAAGCGCAACCGTAAGTCTAGGCGTCACGTCTGTACGTTGACCCGCTGATTCAAAACACATTTCGATTTCGGGCGCCGGCGTCACGTCTCGTGGCGTGTGCAGGAGGCAACCTGTGCCTTGCGTGCATATATGCGGAATTTGTGACTCGTTTCTGTACTTGTAATATTTATTTTGACTTTGACTAGATGCGTATCCTGGGAGGAATTATGTGGATTTTAAAACATGATGCATGGTAAGACTACTAGGCAAATGCACTGCTGCACTAGCTAGGCCAAAAGCACCAAGATCTGTTTGCGTACAGCATTACGTGTAAGTGCATGTGTGGGACTACGGTAGGCAGTTGCAAAGTGCGAAGCAGTAAAAACGGGCAAATAAAGTAGGTACCAGAGGCTGTAGTTTGTATGTCAGCGCTGCTGCTGTGACGTATCAAGATCATAAGCTTTCATGTAATTAGAATATAAATATTCTCTCGAAAGAAAAAGGAAAACAGGTGAACTGAGCACGGATTTCCCGAGATTCATCGTGCTCTTTCGCACGATACCCGAGATTAGTGTGACGTCATAGCAAGGTGGGTTGAGCGCGGCGCAACCGATTTGGGTGGACGGTGATAACCGGGGTTAACGCGTTCGAAATTTGTGCGATGAGCCGAGGGTCGACACTCGCGCATGCGCAGTACGTAAAAACTACGTCAGAACAGGGTGACGCCTGGCTCAACGTGCAAATCGAAAAGTCCCTAATGAGCCTTCTTTGCCCAGTGCCGGTCTCGTGAGAGTTTTTACATACTGTCGGTCTGGTGAACCCTTAAAAGCCCCCTCACACCTGAGCGAATGTAGGGGGATGAAGGGGGACGAATGGGAAAAATGCACGAAATGCGCGCGAATTCAACGATTTCAAATAAAATTGTCTTCAAATTATCCGATTATAAACTTAAAAGCCCCCTCACACCTGAGCGAATGTAGGGGACGAATGGGGACGAATCGTCGTTGACACCACGAAGTGGCACTTTGGCCAAAATCGCGTAGAAAATCAATTTTCTGTTTTCTTCATTTTTGTTATGTATTAGTTATTCTCTATCATTTCACAGAATCTCAGGTCAGAATTATGCTTATTTATGCAAAAACTGGTATTTCTACAAGTGGCACAAGGCACAAAAACGCAGATCAGTAATTTCACAAAGGTGGCACTATCGAATGTGCCGCTTCGTGGAATTAATTGCTCTGTGTGTTGGTTAGTTCACGAAGCGGCACATTACGTAGACGCCCTGTGTTAAGACGTGCTACGCGCATCGTACGCGGACCACTTCCAGCCAAGCTACGATAATAATACGTCAATATCCAATGAAATACCAAGTACCATGTCATAAGAAGGTAAGAACTCTGGGTAGATTTTAGTCATCTATGATAAGGGTGTTTATTTTGTCATACTTGAAATATTTGACTTGACATTGCAACGCTATAACGTAAGATTAGAGACGTTCAAGACAAGTGTCTGATGTTCCTACTGTACAACGCAACTTTCAAGTTAACCTGGGCCCACGTACTGCTATCCCTGTATGCTATGAGTTATCAACAACCCCCCCCCCCAGAAAACATGTATTAAATTCACGCTTTGCCAGCATTACCATTTTTTTTTCCCCTGGACAAACGTGTGCCCATTTAGACTTTCCCCTCTTTATTTGCTTGTCAGTTGCGTAGAAGTAATTGTGTATGATGTTGGTGTAGAAACGTCTAGTTCAGATGAGTTTTTAGGCCGAGATGAAGTATCAATACCTGTAGTACGGGCTGTAGTCCTACGCTGTTATTAAGAAGGGCTCAGAGGGGTCCGTTTTATGGAGTCATTACATATTTGAATCTCTCATAGATGTGTCTTATGAGTGAAAAGTCTCTCCTTAATAGGCTTTCATGAAACGGATCACAATCTTGTAATTTACATAGACATGAAACTAATATGCCAGGGAGCAAAACATAATATGATTATCTAGGCCTACACCCTCATTTGACTTAGTATCAAGATGTAGATAGACCCTATAGCACGATGAAAGAAAACTCTAGACACCCATTTAAAATGAAGCAAAAAAAAAAAAATCACAGGGCTGTTTCCCGGAGAAAGATGGATTCCTAGTGTTCAGAGAATTATGCATTCAGGTTTTCAGGGAAACATCTTCACAGTCTTGTGCTACTTCATCTTTGAATACATTTTGTGCAATTCTGGCAATGCATTTACCAATTTGAAACGTAACAGAGCAATTCAGAGCAAATTTGAAATTGTGGTTTTTTTGTTTGTTTTTTTTTTTTTTTGTTTTTTGGATAGAAAAGGCCCTGGATGTGGTAAGATTTCCAGGGTCACCAAGTCACATTATTCATGTAATAATTTACATGTCTGTGTTTCCGCAATTTAATTAATCCAGATACACTGTACCAACAGTGCAGGGCACTTCATCTCCAGAATCACACCTCTACAGAAAGCAGTTCGGATTCAGAGGACAATGTTTCACCGCCAGTACTGTGTAACAAAAGTGTACTTCAGCAACAAGTGGAGAAATTATACATGCCAATCGTTGCAATGTTTTTCTTTTTTTCTCAAGACTCTCAAGCATAAACACCCCTCCCTAACATCTTTACCACCAATGTTTGACAGTGATGTCAGGCCTTACTTGAACTCATGTGTCCATGTAATCATGTCAAATGGTCTTTAGGTTTATAGTTATCCTCTTGTCGTAAGATTGATGATGAGTGACATGTTTAGCAAACAAAAGCACATACCTGGAGCAATGTGGTTTTCTTATTTAATTAAAAATATTCGAAGAACTATGAATCAAACAAAATTTGGTACTATGTTTCACCACTGTAAATGTGACCGTGCATCACAAAGCGAACTAAAAGTCGCACCCCTTGATTTTACGCGAGGACTCAAAAAAAAGTAAAATGGGTCAACCGAGTCAGTCTTGAGTTTTTCATATTTTCTGAAAGAGCAATCCTTGTACATTCTTCTTCAGTTTTGGATCATAACATGAATGGGAGAGTGTGTTTTCAGCAGTTTTTCTACAACCATTTTTTTTTTTTTTGGGGGGGGGGGTAACAGAATGATCAGGTATGTCTTAGGGTCCTCTTTTCATTTCCTGAAATCCTTTACTTACTATTCACTTTCAAGTTTAATAACTTTTGAAAGGATAATTGTACTGCTTTGAAAATCGGCATTAATTGAGGGCAGAATGTGTTAATAGAACATGCGCAATTTCAGTTCAATCTGATAATTCCTTCATTGTTGTCCCGGTAGATTACATCCTGCGTTTGTCCCTTTCATTGCATAGCTAGCACGACTTGGTAAAGATTAATTGCTTGAATAAACTCTGTTCTTCAAAGCCTCTTTTCTCAGTTCAATCTTTTTTCAGAGTGTGTGCTTTCTTTCTAGTATTTAGATAGGTTAGGGAAGACCATTTGATTTGAGTTATACATCATTTTAAAGCTCAGAGTCTGCTCTAAAAGAATCTGCCCTCAACTGAAAATCAATGTCTGGCGACTTTTTGTCGGTTTTGTGATGCAGGGTCACAATGTAATATAGAATGCGCAACACATTACAGTTAACTCCATATTTTAAATCAGTTAGCTTAATGATAGTATCCATAATATTTATTATATATTATGATATACATTGTATATTATCTCTTGTGTATTTCAGTAAGTTAAAAAAATCATTCCTTGAATCATTTCATCTTTTTGCCTTTATTTCCACATTGAAAAATAATTCATTTGTTAAAAAAAAGAAACGAAACTTCGTAAAGTTCGAATTTACTTATGCCATTCGATATACCGTTCCGTACCATTCTTATTGATTTAGTGCTTATCGATTCATATTTTGACAAACATTCTGAAACAGGTATAATGAATAATTACATATCCAAGTGCACGAAGAGGGTCCAACTGATATACTAAAAAAAAAAAAGAATATTTGTTAGGTAATAAGGGGCATAGTCACTTTCTTGGAATTGTTCTGGTTTTAAGGTTGTCGTTTATATTTGACATTCAAAAAAAAAAAGGTTGATTTATTCATTTGATTATTTCACCTCCTGAGCCGTTATACACTGCTCAAAGTCAGAGATCTAATTAAACGTAGAATTAGTGATCGTTGGTGCGTTTTAAAGTGCTGATATGCAGGGTAATGGACGTTGGTGTTAATTAAGGGGACGCAGGTATGTGTTCCACAGAATTATTAACTTTCTTCCGCTTATCTGAATCTTAATCTGGCAGAGAAAAAAGAAAAAAACTACACTGTATTGTTATTTTAACCCGTTCCGCAGCTAGCCTTTCCTACAACGTGTGTATAGAAATATAATCATCTATTCTGTCAAATACCTTGAGAATATGATTATGTTATAACAATAAGCGGACAATGTAGTTTACAAATGAACTGTGAATTTTGTAATACTAAATTTCGATTATACATGTTTGAAATGTAAGCGCTTATTCAAGTCTGAAGTGGTGTAAAAGATCATTTTCATCGCTTTATCAACTGACCATTTTTCTTTGTCAGTGAAGAACGAAATAAAATATGAAGTGTTTCAGCACTTAACAAAAAAATTGTGGGGATCGATTTTATCATTTCTTTCGTACATTCTTTATTCAACCTTTATCATGTGGATTTTGGTTTGTTTTGCTAGTTTTTTTTTTTTCTTGTATAGACGAATGAAAGTAGTGAGTATTCTATCAGAATAATAAGTATGATAAAAAGAGACTGAATACGGGCAGTTGATGGGGTATGAGGAGGGCATGAGATTGCTTCCAGGAGAGAGAGAGAGGGAGAGAGAGAGAGAGAGAGAGAAATGTGAGAGAGAGAAACTAGACTTAACTGTAAAATAAAGTCTGCATGTGAAGTTATGAGACGTTAATCATAACCGTGAGCATCGAGAAACATAGAATTAAGCAAGAAAAAAGATCAGTATACATTACAGTAAATGTACAGAAGTGAATAATGCTGATTAGGAATCAACCCCTTGTCATTATATAAACACAGAAAGCCCTGAACATAACAGCAACACTGCTTGTTTTTTATTACATGGAATTGTTCTTGTGATATACAGCCAAGAAGACATTTGGGGTTTATAATGAAATGGCGAAACTGTCTACATTTTTACTGTAAAGGCTGCACGAATGATTGCAAGTACATGTAATTTCGGAAATTGCAACACGCGCGAATACCTCATTGTTGTGAACAAGGCGCACGTACGGTACGTCGTGCGCGCGTGCAATGTGCCACTTCGTGGAATTAATGAAACCTCGATTTGGGCGTGTGATTTCGTTCACGAAGCGGCACATATGTTTGCAACTTTATTGTGTTAATATATTTTCTCCTCGATTTGAAAAAATCATAGTAGCCGGTGAGAAAAATACCCTTCTTGCTTTTCTGGTCAATAAACCATACATATATCCCCTAAAACCGATCGTAAGAGCAATTTCAAGATCGCATCTCAGAAAACCTCGTCTTGTACTCGAGAATACACAGGACACAATGGGGCGCGACCCAATGCGCCACTTCGTGGAAACAATCGAACCGCGGTTTACGCGTATGATTTATTCCACGAACCGGCACAATTGTTTCCTGCCTCGCCGTCGCAATATTTCACCTTCATTATTTAAAATTGGTATGTGACTGTAAAGAAGAAGTTCTCCTCTTTCCATTCAGGTACAATTTATCATGTTTAGTTACAGAAATCTACTCGATTTGACGATTTCAAAAATTGTAAAACTTCAATTGCGTTTTTCTCGAAACGCGGTTTTCGTGAACCCCGCGCCAAAGTGCCACTTCGTGGTGTCAACGACGGAATGAGAAAAACGTACGAAATGCGCGCGAATTCAACGATTTCAAATAAAGTTGCCTTCAAATCATCCGATTATAAACTAAAGTCAAATATGATCAACGAACGGTAAGCGAAGGATAATTGTGACATTCGAAGGATAACGATTTTTCGGTTCACTTCTTTGAGTAAATTGCGGCCAAAGGCGTGCGAAGGGTTGATATGACCCAATAAGACGAACGAACAATGAGCAATCGTTTGATATGGCGTGCGATTGGAAACGAAGAAGAAAGAATAGATCAGGCGTTCTCGTACGTATGTGTGCGCTCCGTGGGGAGTATAAAAGCGACCAGGTCCGTCCAGATTTCAGTGCGGCCAGAGAAATCATCAAATCAACATTTACATTTAAAGGACGACAAAGATAAACAGTAAAATCAGCCAGAAGATTCCAGTATTTTTGGCACTGTAAACATTAATTTTTTTTTTTCGCAAAAATCATTGTGCGAGTACGTGGAAGGTGATAGTCATCACAATGACGAGTTGGGTAGATATGAAGAGAGTTATTTCTTATGAACATGTGCAAAAATGTCAGGAAGCTCATCAATTGAAAATTTATACATAAAAATACCAACATTATAATGAAACAAATCAATCAATTTCAGATTTTTGCTTCTACACAAAAGATCATTTGTGTGAAATAAATATCCAATGTTATTAACCTTTCTTAAAGCACGCTTTTGAAGAAGAAAAAGGGTATCTAGCAAAAACTGAGATGAATTGCCCCAATTGCTATCATTTTAGCAAAAAATAAATAAATATTGAAACAGTAACAATGGAGGTGAGATGGTAACAAATTTGACGTACCCCTAAAATTGACTCGACCTACCCCCTTTCCCCTATTGTATCGTACCTATACCACCAACATCGCACCAGATAAATTTGTAGTCACTGTCCACTATGATAGCCAACAGGATTATACTAAAAAAGCCCGAATTGTAGTTGCAGCATAGCGAGCCGGACAGAGGAGGCTTTCTGATGACCACATGCTTGCCATCAATAGCTGCCACACAGTGGGGAAAATTCAACCTCTTGTAGAATCCACCAGCAAGTTGTTTCCATCCATCAGGGGTTGAAGGGGTTGTCATGACTTCATCTGCATACTCGTCACATATGGCCTGACACACTTCCATGGCCACTACAGATAGGGTGTTTTCAGGCACCGTCCACCCATACTGCATGTCGGAGTACTTGGTGCCAGACAGAAGATGACAGAGAGTAGCTGCCAACTTGAGACCTTCTTCCAGCGGCTCCCTGTACCAGGTGTACTGCCTCCTGATTCTTCCTCTGACCCTCTCCAGGATTTCATCGTAGAGTTCAGGGGGCATGCAGAGAAATTTCTTGAAAGTCGAAGGGTCTTCTCTTCTGATCGTAGATTCCAAAAGCCCTTCTTCTGAACCCGTAGATTCCAAAAGCCCTTCTTCTGGCAGGATTCAGCCACGTCCTTTTTTTGCACACGTTTCAGACGATTTGCAGCATTTTTCGAAAAATTGAAAAACATTGGACGGACGCGTACGCGCGCGCATATGCGCACGCACAGCTCATTTGCAATAGAAATTTCCCGTTTTTTTTTCTTGGATCAGATGTCTGAAATGTCATATTTTCAAAATGACGTCATCAAATTTCAAGTTCACTCGAGCGTATCTCCCTTATCCTTTGCCGATTTTCACCCAGATTTCAGTATGTAACAGCTTATTAAATGGTCTTTCATTCCTGTAATTACAAAATTTTGATTGGATGACGACATCACCTCGTAAAACTGGATTGAAAGTAATTTTGTCAAATTTGACCAGTGTTATCTCTACGGGGGTGCAGTTTTTCTGGAAATGAAAAATGACATGACTATCTTTTTCGAGCACTAGCTCACTAATCCTTCGGGAAATTTCTCCCAGATTATAATATGTTGTAGCTGAGAGTTTGGGCTATTGCTATTGTGCCCTTCGTTTTTTTCATACGACGTCGGCATCACGTCGAAAAACTTGGTTAAAATTGGCACTTGGCTTCGATGCAGCATCATTTTGCTTAATACACAGGGCCTATGGAGGATGAAATAGGTCAGTGCATAGGGCAAACAACAACTATGGCTATCAACCCCATATTTTGCACATGTTTAGCTAATGTCACGAACATCATTTCACAAAAAATCAACTACTTCCTCCGACACCATCTTGGGTAGTTAAATTAGGGTCAAAGGTCAAAAGTGTTTAATCCTGTATCCTGGTAAATGCACGTCCTATCTTTCCCACATTTTGCACACGTAAGGAACATGTTGCAAGAATGATTTCACAAAATAACAACTTTTTGCTCAGATGCCATCTTGGCTGTGTAAAGTGGGGTCAAAGGTCAAATATACTTCATTCTGTAATCTCATTAGTGCATATGGTATCACCGTCATATTTTGCACACACATGGACCTCGATAGATGGATCATTTTGTAAAATAACGACGCTTTGATCGGACGCCATTTTGGCTGTGTGAATGAGGTATTATCTCTATGGGAGTACATTTTTATGCCTCCGCCAACGAAGTGGCCGGAGGCATTATGTTTTCGGGTCGTCCGTCCGTCCGTCCGTCCGTCCGTACGTACGTCCGTCCCGTTTGGTTTTTGTCGATATCTCAAGAACCGTGTGGTGGTTTTACATCAAACTTGGTATGAGGGTATATCCTGGGGGGATAATACTTTGTTTGAATTTTAGGGTCACGGGGTCAAAGGTCAAAGGTCACAGGTTATTTTGTGAAAAAAAAAGGTTGAAAATTCATGTTTTTCTCCATATCTCGCAAATGGTTCAAGGTATCTTCATGGAACTTAGTATATATGCTTGTTCCAATGGACAGTGATTATCTAGGGAAGTTCGGGGTCATGGTTCAAAGGTCAGGGGGTCAAAGGTCAAGGTCAACTCCTCAAAATATCACTACTTTCCTTATATTTATGCAATGCCTGAAGGTTTTTTTTTTTTTAACGTGATGTATGCATGTATTACCCAATATATATTCTGTGGAAAGTTTCTTGCCAAAAGGTCAAAGGTCAAAAGGCCAAAGGTCAAGTGAAAGTGCTGAATTGCACTTTTTCCTCCATATCTCAAAAGTAACTCAAGGTATCATCATGAAACTTACATATCTTTGCATGTTCAACCTAACAGTGATTCTCTTTGGAACTGTGAGGTCAAAGGTCAAAGGCCAGGTTTAGATAATGCTATTTTCCCATTTGATACTGAAATTATACTTTTTCTCAATACCTTGAAAATTACTCAATGCATAAACTTAGAAAAGGGTCAAAAGTCAAGCAAAAATCATCATTTCCCCAAATACCTGCACTCTGACAATTTAATCATTCATCCAATTGAACCTAGTTCTAGGAAAGTGAACATTCAGCACATTTGTGGCAAACCTGTCATTTTAATATTTTGCCAATATTGTGTGAAACTGTCGTCACACATTGTCAAGACATTGTACTATAGACCTATTAGGAGAACCAGGCATTATGGCGGAGGCATATCAGTCGCCGTAGCGATATATCTAGTTTTTTTTCTGGAAATGAAAAATGACATGACTGTCTTTATCGAAAACTAGCTAATTTATCCTTCAGTGAATTTCTCCCAGAATCAATATGTTATAGATGAAACTTTGGGCTATCGTTCATGTAATCCATATTCTTATTGGAAGTCGGGATTACGTCCAAAGACCTGGTTGAAATTGACGCTTAGCTTCAATGTCGGGAGATGTGTCTTTCTTTCTGTGTTCTTTGCAATAGCTCAAGAAAAACACGCCCTTTCACAGCCACATTTTGCACATGTTTAGTCCATGTCATGCACATCACTTTATAAAATAATTAATTCATCAGACACCGTCTTTTGTAGGTACATTAGGGTCAAAGGTCATAAATGTTTCGTCCTGTGTCTTGGTGAATACCTGTACTATCTTTGCCATACTTTGCACACGTATAGACCATGTCGCATGAATCATTTCATAAATAACAACTTTTTGCTCAAATGCCATGTTAGGTGCGCAAAGTGGGGGCAAAGGTCAAATATACTTCATTCTGTATCTTCGTTAGTGTACACGGAATTCGGTACCAAAGACGGCAGGTCTGACTCCCTTTTCTAAATGACAATCCAAACATCACAAGGTCAATGTCCCCTCAACACAAATGAAACCGGTATGGTCATGCCTATTGGGATTAAGACTCATATCATTGATTTCAGAATAGATCGGATCACCTAATTTGTCAGTGTTGACAAATTCCAAGTCTAGTTATTCTTAAAGCACGTTTTTGAAGAAGAAAAAGGGTATCAAGCAAAAACTGAGATGAATTGCCCCAACTGGTATCATTTTAGCAAAAAATAAATATTGAAACAGTAACAATGGAGGTGAGGTGATAACAAATCTGACGTACCCCTAAATTGACTCGACTTACCCCCTTTCCCCTATTGTATCATACCTACCACCAACATCGCACCAGACAAATTTGTAGTCACTGTTCACTATAAATAGTAGCCAACAGAATTATACTAAAAGAGCTCTTGTAGTTGTAGTATAGCGAGCCAGACAGAGGAGGCTTTCTGATGGCCACATGCTTGCCATTAATAGCTGCCATACAGTGGGGAAAATTCCACCGCTTGTAGAATCCCCCAGCAAGATGTCTTTATCCATCAGGGGTTGAAGGGGCTGTCATGACTTCATCTGCATATTCGTCGCATATGGCCTGACACACTTCCCTGACCACTACAGATAGGGTGTTTTCAGGCACCCTACACCCATACTGTATGTCGGAGTACTTGGTGCCAGACACAAGATGACGGAGAGTAGCTGCCAACTTGAGACCTTCTTCCAGCGGCTCCCTGTACCAGGTGTACTGCCTCCTGATTCTTCCTCTGACCCTCTCCAGGATTTCATCGTAGAGTTCAGGGGGCATGCAGAGAAATTTCTTGAAAGTCGAAGGGTCTTCTCTTCTGATCGTAGATTCCAAAAGCCCTTCTTCTGAACCCGTAGATTCCAAAAGCCCTTCTTCTGGCAGGATTCAGCCACGTCCTTCTCCAGATACGACGTCGTCTGAAGCCTTGTCTCCATCTGATGCGGCCTCTGATGAACTGGTGTAGGTTCAGCTACTGATGTATAACTTTATTCTGAGCCATTTCCAGTAAATACTTGACTCTGAGGCGGGCTGTATCTTCCATTTTTCTGAAGAAACTTTGAAACTTTCGGGTGGAATGTTTATATACGAGTAGCGTGATGAGTGGCTGGTCACAGAGAGCAGCTCAGCATTCGCCAATTTTTTCGTCAGGTCATTCGCTCGTATTCGTATCACTTTGCAATCCATAGTTTGTCATAGTATCTCTTAGACTTGTCACAAATGTACACACAAGTAGTTATGTACATGTATCAAGGCTGTATGCATGGTTGTTTTAATGTGTATGTACACGGGGTGACCAGATTAATGGAGAACATTCTATATGATATAGATATAGTACATACAGGCTGACCAGATCAGTGGAGAATTTTCTACGTGGTATACAATGTAGCTACAGTACATGTATGTATGTGACAGGAAATACATTATAGGTCACTCAATCTAGAATGATTTAACCCATTCCAGAAAATTCTAGGAAGTGCTTACATATTTGGCTGAGTGAGGCACTGTCCCTGTAGCCCAATGTGATTGGCAGTTATTCTTGGCAATGATGTTATGCACGTAGTTAGGCAGTGAGTCATCCGGGATTTCTGGAACAGTCTTGCACTTGCTAGTATACAAGTATGTGGCCCCAGGTTGGAGAAAATTACAGAATGTACTAGAAAGGGGTGAATGGATAGTATATAAGCCGGAGAAATTCTGAGGTAGGCAGAGTACCCAACACCTCTGCTCTGAGAGTTACGTCACTTCTGGCTCTGAAGCGACTTGTTATAGTCAGACCTGTGTTACCTGCTGACCTGCTATACAAACTGTTTTTGTGGAGATAAGGCCTGGGAGACATTTTGCCTGCAGAGAATTAATTTACCTACATTGGAGATAGACTCCATATTTTAGTGTCAACGGACATTGTTGCGGCAAAGCTGTGACGGGCTGGATTCCTTGATGGACATTATAAAGTGAATCATCATTCAACGCATCGACTGGACGTGGTCGTCATAACGTTTGGATTCTGCACGTTTTGCCGTGGACATATATCGTGGACCTATACCCTGGATCTATAACGTGGATTATTGCAACCAGTGCCTCTGGATTTACATTGGAGGAATCATTCATCGGTGCATCAAGGATTATTCATCTGTGCATCGAACATCGTATCCGGACACTTCAAGGGAATTACACGGACAATGTGATTTAACATATTTGGCTGTAATGCATGTAAGTGATTCCATTACCGATTTATAATTGTTTTATTGATCATTATTGTACTGATGTGAAAACCCGATTACGAGTCTGTACCCACAATATCACTATTAATAAACCGCCTGAACATTAGTCGATTGTGTCTTTTGTGCGATCATTCTTAGAGTGATTTTGGTCGTAACAAAATTGGGGGCTTGTCCGGGAAGTGAATTTAAAGCCAAAACTTAGAATTTGGAACGTTCCGGAACCTAGAATATTGGTACAGACAAAATACCAGTTGAGTTGATTGCTCAATTGTACATTGTGTGTAATACATTGTGACAATGTCAATCAGTACAATGGATGTTCAGGCATTTGTTCAGAGGACAGATTTGTCCCTCAAAGATTTGCAAAGGTTACGCAAATATGATTTGACTGCTATTGCACAGCATTTAAATGTTGATGTTCCACTAGGTGTAAGAAAGGCAGAGATTCTTGACTTGGTAGCTGGTCACATGGAGCTCAAAGAAGAAAATGACACTTCAGATCAAGCTCAAATTTCAGATCAAACACGGCTTGAGCTTGCTAAATTGCAAATGAAGGAGAAACAAATGGAAATGGAGAAAGAGAAGATGAGATTAGAAATAGAAAGAGATCAAAGGGCTAGAGAAATGGAATTGAGAGAAAAGGAACTGGAAATTAAGAAATTCGAAGTGGAGCAACAAGTGAAATTGCGTGAGATGGAAATGGCTCATGCACCGACTGTTGGAAATCGTGAAAGGGCTCCCCCTGAATTTGATTTGGCCAAGAACATTCGATTGGTGCCAAAGTTTGAGGAAAACAGAGTTGATGCATTTGAGAAGGTGGCTGACAGTTTGAACTGGCCACAGGAATTTTGGCCCATGCTCCTTCAAAGTGTGTTTGTCGGCAAAGCAGTCGATGTGTACTCATCTCTCTCAAAAGAGCAATCACGTGACTATGCTACAGTCAAGAAAGCAGTGTTGAATGCCTATGAGTTGGTGCCAGAGGCGTACAGACACAAATTCAGAAATTCGTACCGCAAACCAGGCCAGACACATGTTGATTTTGCTCGTGAAAAAGAAGTGATGTTTGATAGGTGGTACAGGTCCCTGAAAGTGGATCAGGATTTTGATAACCTACGTGAGGTTGTTCTCTTGGAAGAATTCAAAAAGAGTGCTGCTTTCAGTGTGAGGTCGCATTTGGATGATCACAAAGTGACAAGTTTGCATAAAGCAGCCTTGATGGCTGATGAGTATGAGCTGACCCACAGAAATGACAACAGACCACCTTTCAGGAATTTCTCTGGAAATAAAAGAGACAAAAATCAGTCGAGCAATCCAAAGAATGCTGGTTCTGAAAAAGGCACGAGTTCTGAAACTTCATCGGCACCAAAGCCTCAATCTGACAAAGGGTCCAGTACAAGTGCAAATGTCATCAAATGTTTTCACTTTAACAAGACAGGGCATGTAAAGTCACAGTGTTGGAAGTTGCAAAACAAAACAAAGAAAGACATGGGATTTGTCATGTCAAAAAGTGTCCTACCCGAAAATAGTGTCCCGTTCAGTGAAACACAGGCCATTGAAAGTCGATCTCCCAAATTCAAAGATAGGACTAAGCAGGTGGATGAGAGCTATCGTAGCTTTTTGTTTGATGGTGAGGTGACCCCATGTACTTCTGGTGAGGCAGGTAAACCAGTAGTCATCCTGCGGGATACGGGGGCCTCTCAGTCGTTGATGGTGGATGGTGATATGACTTTTCCACCAGATAGTGAATGCAAAAGTCTTGATTCAAACTGTTGATGGCAGTTATATGTCAGTACCACTGTATAGAGTGGATTTGAAGTGTGACCTAGTTTCTGGTTCTGTGACTGTTGGAGTTGTTCCTGAGTTGCCCATGGCAGGGATTGATTTCCTGTTGGGGAATGACTTGGCTGGGGACAAGGTGGTTGCGTCTTCAGTTGTTTCGGATAAACCAGTGGTGGTTGCTGAAACTGAGCAGTTGCAGGAGGAGTTTCCTGGGATTTTCCCAGATTGTGTTGTGACTAGGTCTCAGGCTCGTAGAGCTGTTCAAGATGATGCGGATTCTGTTGATGTGGAGGAGAATTCCGGTGTTTGGTTGGCAGAAACCTTTTTCAAGGATTTGAATGATGGGGTTGCTGTATTAGGCTCCGAGGCTAACAGTGATGGGCTGTTTAGCAAGTCTTCCTTGTTTGAAGCACAGCAGGCAGACTCTTAGTTGAAAGGCTTGTCTCAGACGGCGTGCTCTGAGGCTGAGGCTGAAAAGGTCCCTGAGTGCTATTATGTCAAAGATGGCATTTTGATGAGGAAGTGGAGACCTCCCCATAGGCCAGCTGATGAGGATTGGACGGTGGTCCGTCAAGTTGTTGTCCCTCCCTGTTACCGCGGTGAGATCTTGAGGATTGCTCACGAGTTACCAGTTGGCGGCCATTTAGGCGTCAGAAAGACAAAGGATCGGATCATGAGGCATTTTTATTGGCCAGGGTTGAATGTGGATGTGGCTGAGTTTTGCAAGACTTGTCACACATGTCAGGTGGCTGGTAAACCACAGCATTCAGTGAAGCCGGCGCCATTGATTCCGATACCTGCGTTTGAAGAACCATTCAGTCGGGTTCTAGTCGACTGTGTTGGACCTTTGCCTAGGACTAGGTCGGGTCATAAATACCTCTTGACAATCATGGATATGTCTACACGGTTTCCAGAGGCTATCCCATTGCGAAATATCACTGCCAAGACTGTGGTAGATGCGCTAGTGCAGTTTTTCACTAGGTATGGGTTGCCCAAGGAAGTGCAGTCTGACCAAGGGTCAAATTTCATGTCAGGCATATTTCAAGAGGTGATGTATCGTTTGGGTGTGAAGCAGCTGAAGTCGTCAGCTTATCATCCCCAATCCCAAGGTGTGCGTTGGAGCGCTACCACCAGACCCTAAAGACAATGATTAGGGAATTTTGTGAGGAGTATCCCGAGGATTGGGATAAGGGCATCCCTTTCCTTCTGTTTGCAACGAGGGACTCCCCAAATGAGTCGACGGGTTTCAGCCCATTTGAGTTGGTGTACGATCATGAAGTTAGGGGCCCATTGAAGCTCATCAAGGAGAAATTCTGAGGTAGGCAGAGTACCCAACACCTCTGCTCTGAGAGTTACGTCACTTCTGGCTCTGAAGCGACTTGTTATAGTCAGTCCTGTGTTACCTGCTGACCTGCTATACAAACTGTGTTTGTGGAGGTAAGGCCTGGGAGACATTTTGCCTGCAGAGAATTAATTTACCTACATTGGAGATAGACTCCATATTTTAGTGTCGACGGACATTGTTACGGCAAAGCTGTGACGGGCTGGATTCCTTGCTGGACATTATAAAGTGAATCATCATTCAACGCATCGACTGGACGTGGTCGTCATAACGTTTGGATTCTGCACGTTTTGCCGTGGACATATATCGTGGACCTTTACCCTGGATCTATAACGTGGATTATTGCAACCAGTGCCTCTGGATTTACATTGGAGGAATCATTCATCGGTGCATCAAGGATTATTCATCTCTGCATCGAACATCGTATCCGGACACTTCAAGGGAATTACACGGACTATGTGATTTAACATATTTGGCTGTAATGCATGTAAGTGATTCCATTACCGATTTATAATTGTTTTATTGATCATTATTGTACTGACGTGAAAACCCGATTACGAGTCTGTACCCACAATATCACTGTTAATAAACCGCCTGAACATTAGTCGATTGTTTCTTTTGTGCGATCATTCTTAGAGTGATTTTGGTCGTAACAGACTTGCCTTCGTGTATGCATCGCTATTCAAATTTAGTAAAAGTCAATCTTGGTTTCCCTTCACATAGAAGATGGAAAGCGAAAAGACGTTTGTCATAGTATCTTCGTTTCTATGCGCAAGTCATATTTAGTCATCGTGTTGCTTCGTTTAGGGTTCTTTCGAGATCGGTCCACCTTGGCAAAAGCGCGATGAGGGACTATGCGTGACAATAGCACATGAACGATAAACGAACGATTACTGCAGACTAAATAAGAGATGCAAATTCAAGCAAATGACAGACGATTTCTCAATTCGTCGGGAAATTTTAAACATGTTCAAAAATCCCGTGCGAATTTGAATAATCGCAACTGTTAGTTCAGAAGGTGTACGAACCCAAACACGAAGGGTAAATATGATTTACTATATCAATTACCATTGAAAACGATTTTTCAAAAAAAATGCCTTTCGCCAGCCATAGCAAGTCTGTGGAGAATGAGAAGGGCGTTAAGTTGTCTCGAACACTATGGGTTTAGTGACAACTTAACGCCCTTCTTATTCTCAACCGACGAAGTCATATTTCAGGCAATTCGCTCAGGTGTGAGGGGCCTTTATGGCGTAGTGTCGGTCTTATGAGCCTTTTCTGCGTAGTGTCGAACTCATGGGCTGTATGACTCGTAAGTCACATAACTCGTGAGTTGTATGACTCGTAAGTCACATAACTCGTGAGTTGTATGACTCGTAAGTCACATAAATCGTGAGTTGTATGACTCATGGACCTATTTTTTATGCCGACCTCGTGGACTGTGTAACATGGGGATGTCGGTCTCGCGAGATGACCTCAATACCACAGGATATACCTATGGTATATTTTTGGACATTTACCACAGGAATACCACATGACAATACTAAACAGCAGTACCATGCAGGACTACCACCATGGGCATAAATCCATTTCGGGGGGGGGGATATATCCCCCATCCCCCCCCCCCCCCCTGAAATGGAGGAGGGGGAATGGCCTGTACAATCATCCCCCTCCTGAAATTTGAGAAAAAATGGATAAAGCAGAAATGTGATTGTAGCATATTGCATAACGTTCGTACGCCCGCCTTCAGACAGGCAACAGAGCTGAACAGTATTCTATTTTGTAGGATAATGTATACATAATATTCTCGAACGCATGCTCGCTTCGCTCGCTCGAGAAGAAAGTAATATCTACGTAAGGTATGGTCCAGACGTTGACAACGTCAAATAGCATAGGCTTGCATGTAAACATGCTATGACGCGAGCAACTCGGGACCATCTGCAAATTATGTACGAAAACAAACAAGCAATAACAAAAACTATACCGTCATAATTTAACCCCCTCCATTTCCTGAATCATTCCTGAAACGATGATGACTCTGGTGCATCTATGGGCATACCAAGGGATAATCAGGGGCGTCGAATGTATCTCGGGCGGGGGGGGGGGGGGGTGCGGAGGCAAAAGGGCATTTACCCCGCCCCTACGGAAATGTTGGGGCAGACAAATCATTTGTCCGCCAAGCAATTCCCGAGATGAGGGCAAATCTCGAACTTTCTTTATGGAAAATTGTCCAGCTACCCCCAGAAGTATGCACCAGATCGTTGAACTGCAATCATAAATATGTAAAAGCTCCGCCACTGGGTCCCTTTCGATAGACTTTGTACACTTTTGAGATTGACGTATTTCCGTATATATATTTTATCAAAGAGTATGCAGCAGATCTTTCACTTACAGAAGCTCCCTCATACGCAGATGCGTCGATGGAGGGGAGGGGGATGGTTCCCTCATAAAAGTATTGGGGACGAACATATTTGCTCTTCCTCGCAACTACCGAGATGTGGAAATGTTTCTACTTTTTTGATAGAAAACTTTCTAAATATTTCACCCAAAGATGGCTGAATTTCAATTCTGAAAGTACAAAAGTTCCCTCGCGTAAGAGGGGGATAGGTCTAACCCCTTCCATACCCTCCCCGTTCTGTCCTTTCTACTTAATACACTTTAGATTGACATATTTTAAAATGTTTCATCTAAAGTGTGCACCAGGTCTGTTACTTCAGATTAAAAAAAAAAAATAATGATAAAAATGTTCCGGTAGTGGGAGGAGATATCTAGATACTTTTAATTAACGGAGGGTCAACCCCCCTTAAAAAAATGATATACACTTCTGGAATTGAATTTTTCAACGATTACATCATAAATGTGTTTACGAGATATTTTCATCTGAATTCTCAAAATGCAAAATAACCCTCGTATGCAAGGGCGTCGATCCTGGAGGACGGGGATCGCGGACGGGGGAAGAGAGGAGGGGCAAACAGCATTATGATCCCCAATGATTCTCGAAAGAAAAATGGAAGGGTGGTGTTAACACTCGCCCACGCCTTCTCCCTGCTCGCCCGTCCCCTCCCCGCCCCTATGCATACAAGTAGACTGGGGTTACACTTTGAACATAGACAGTTTTCAAATATGCCACAAAATGTGTGCACCAAAACGTTTAAATGCAATCAGAAAATACAGAATCTCCCTCGTATAGGAAGGGGGAATAGGGAATAGGGCTTATCCCCTCCCACCTTCTCTGATTGACATATTTCCAGATGTTCCAATAAAAAGTGTACACCAGATTGTTGAATTTTGGTTCTCAAACTGAAAAAAAAAGCTCCCTCGAATATGGGAGACGTATCTTGCCACCCTGCCATTGCTTGGTCCCCTCTATAGATTTAGTATACTTTGGGGAATGACAATATCCGAATTTTCCACAAAAAGTGTGCTTCAGATTGCTTTATTTCCATTCTAATATCGCAAAAGCTCCGCCATGTGTTCCCCCTCCCACACCCTCCCCCTAAGCTCTACCTCACTAGACTTTGTACATGTAACACAAAGATGATTCACACTCGAAATAACTGACATCAAAATATTCTGCTACCACAAACAAGTAGGACTGTTTCAAGTCGATGAAGCATGTAAAAACATACATCAAATTGCATCATTTACAACATCAAAATGCAAAACGTTCTTACCGTGGGAGGAACATCGCCTCCCACATCCTCCTCCCCCCCCCCTCTCTCTCTCTCTCTCTGTCTCTCCGCTCGCTCGGGTTCGGTCGCGTTCGTGATATCAAGTGTAGAATTAATACAAGAAGTTTATTTAAATAATACCATTTTATAGTTAAATTGTTTGATAATAATCGACATCGAAATATACTGCTACTTTAAACAAGTGGGGCTGTTTCAAGTCGACAAAACGCGCAAAATCATGCATCAAATTGCACTATGTACAACATCAAAATGCAAAAAGTTCTCACCGTGGGAGGGGGGGGGGAGGGACACACCCTTCCCCTCCACCCACCCCCCCCCCCTCTCGCTCGCTCCGCTCGCTCGGGCTCGGTTATGTTTATGATATTCAGTGTTAGAATTAATACAAGAAGTTTATTTAGATGATACCATTTAAGGCAAATTGTTCAGTAATAATCTACATCGAAAATATTCTGCTACCTTAAAAAAGTGGTATTGTTTCAAGTCGATAAAACACGCAAAATCATACATCAAATTGCACCATTTACAACATCAAATTGCTAAAAGTTCTCACCATGGGAGGGGAAACATTCCCCTCCCACATCCTCCCTCTCCCTGCCTTGCTCGCTCCCCTCGCTCGGATTCGGTCACGTTCATGATATTAAGTGTAAGAATTAATCAAAGAAGTTAATTCACCTAATAATACCATTTTATAGGCGAATTGTTTTAAAATAATCGACATTAAGATGTATCGCTACCTTAAACAAGTGGGACTGTTTCAAGTTGACAAAAGGCGCAAAAACATGCATCAAATTGCACCATGTACATCAACATCAAAATGCAAGAAGTTCTCACCGTGGGAGGGGAACACACCTTCCCCCTCCACCCCCCCCCCCTCCCTCGCTCGCTCCGCTCGCTCGGGCTCGGTCGCGTTTATGATATTAAGTGTTAAAATTAATAAAGGAAGTTTATTCAAATGATACCATTCTATACCTAAATTGTATAATTATCATCGACGTCAAAATATATTGCTACCTTAAACAAGTGGGACTGTTTCGAAATAAATGCATCATATTGCACCATGTACAACATCAAAATGCTCGGGCTCGGTCGCGTTCATGATCTTCAGGGTAAGAATTAATACAAGAAGTTTATTTAAATGATACCATTCTAAAGGCAAAATTGTTCAATAACAATCAACATAAAATGTACTGCTACCTTAAACATGTAGGACTGTTTCAAGTCGATAAAACACGCAAAAGGATACATCAATTTGCACCATTTACAACATCAATATGCAAAACAAAAAGTTCTCACTGTGGGAGGGGGAAACCTCCTTCCCACACCCACCCCCTCGCTCGCTTCTCTCCCTCGCATCTAACCGCTCTTTTTAAGATCAAATCCTCGCCACGCCGGTGATAGGCCCCAATATTTAGTAGATCTTCACAGTGATGTCGCACAGGCGGAGCAAGAGCTGAAATACCACGATGTAGTCATTCAACTATCTTTAAATATTTCTTTTTCTTACTTTTTATTTGATAGGAAAAAAATCCAAAATTTCACCAAAAGTGTGCACCAGATCGCTGAATTTCAGGTCTGAAAATGCAAAATCTTCCTCGTGTGGGAGGGGGGATACCCCCTCCCACACCTTCCCCCCCCCCGCTATGTCGCTCCGCTCCTTCGCAGAGATATTGAAACTCCAAGTCCCTCCCCCACCCCACCATCATTAAAACGGAACGATGCCCATGGGATGATTGCTTTATTGACTTCAAGCAAAAAAAAAAAAAAAAATGAAGAATACAATTAATAGCTACAGGTAAATATCTACTACGTTATTACATACAAAGAAATGGATATCTATATAACCATTTTATTGAATTTATTTGGGCAATCTTCAGGGCTGCGAAACGTTTTTGAAAGGGGGGGTATCAAAATCGCCTGTCAGTCAAGAAGAAAGAACATCAAAAGACAAGAGAAACAACAACAAAAAAGTCTTCACTCTTTTAAGGTCTGATTCTCCTCCGAAAGTTGGCTGACAAGCAAAACAAACAATCCAACAAACAAACAAACAAACCAAAACAAGAACAAAAAGTCTTCATATCTTTGCTGCCATTTCCCTCCCACTTTGCATGCAAAAAAAAGGGGGGGGGGAACCAAGCTTCTCTCTTCCCCCCCCCCCCCCCCTGCGCCGGTCTGGTTATGGGTTTGTAATCGTGGTGATGGTGACTATAGCCAACCATCCCCCCACTCCTCACTACGGATTTACGCCATTGACTACCACACTGCAAAACCTCACAAAATCACAAAAAAAGTGCCACGGACAAATCCAACAGGATAATCCTGCGTTTTTTGTTTTGTTTTGTTGTGGTTTTTTACATAATTTGACTACATATAGGGCAATACCACACAGCAGTACCACACAGGAGTGTCACAAAGCGGTACCAACTGGAATAAAAAAAAAAAAAAAAAAAAATACCCCAGATATGTTCCATTATCTTATTGAATGGTGGCATGTACTCAGACTTGATCAATGAGGACATTGTGCTCCAGCTGGAAGAAAAAAACAATTTAAAGACAGGATCGAGGAGTGTTCCGGCACCTTTACTTTGATGGTGAAAGGATGGTGCTCTAGCTCACGGGATTCGAGCTGTCCGAGAGAGGCGCTGGTTTAGCTATTTGGAAACACATAATTTTAGTCCTCAGTCACATAGTGGAATGGCCTCCACGATCTCGATGACTACATGACACCCTGTGACTCTAACCTCTGGGGATAACTAAAGACAAGGGCATACACACCATCACCATGTAATCTGAATGACTTGCAGGCGCTTATTCGGCATGAGATCGGCGCTCTTCGTCATGATTACACAACGATTACAAGAGCAGTGCGAGACATTTACAGCGTTTTTCACAGCTTTGTGTCGACAAGGGAGGTGGACACGTCTTAAGTGTTTGTACATAAAAGGTAAGGGCTGAATGATGTGCTCACCAGAGATTGTAAATTACTCAAAAACTCAAAATTGACTCGATCAGTTGACCCATTCCACCTTTTTTGAGTCCTCACGTAGAATCAAGGGGTGTGCCTTTTTGTTCGTTTTGTGATTCAGGGTCACATATAACCAAACATCGTACACTCAATAAGATGATCAACTCTCCGATTTTACAGGCCTCACGCTCCTAATTCAACTCGCGCATTGCCTACAGGGAAGGCAAGATGAGGTAATGTTATTTTTTACCAAAAAAAAAAAATCATTAAAAATCAGTCAAGTGGAAAATTGCCACCTTTGGTAGTGTTTGACATTGCTTGAGGACAGGAGCTTCTGCAGGATATGAAGAAGTTGAATGAATCTGGGCTTTTGTATTTTTAATGAATTTTTATTGATATACTAGCTGCCTCGGCGTCCCTTGTCAAGTAAAGTGAGGTGCCCGCACCTCGTTAGGGGCCCGAATACCGTTACCCCGCTTAAAATTGTTTTAAGCACACTAAACAAAAATTTATGACCGGGACTGTGTTCAGTACGCTTGAAACTTGGCAGGGCCACCACAACCAACGACCAAGCAAATTGTGGTGAAGACCGAACAGTTTTTCGCGAAAATCTGAAAGTTTAATCGGAATACGTGTTAGAATGCTATCACCACTGTCCCCGCACGCATCTTTTACGTGTATGTCTATGGGAACATCACGGTCACCCGCACACGTCTTTTACGTGCTAAGTCTATGGGAACGCTGGTGACGAGTTGAGGGGCCCCTTCCCTAGCGCACAACTATTCCGCATCGTTCGCGTTTGGCGACGATAGCTGCAAATTTTCGATATCGATCAGTGAACGTGTGATTCCCCTACGGAGCCCCTAAAGGTCACCCAAGCATACTGAAGATTTTTTTTTTTTTTTTTTTATAGTTTACGCAATTGTGGGATATGTATTTTGATGACAGCGTCGTTTAACGGTGTATAGTTTACATTTGTGTTATTGTTTTGAGCAAGTAGAATTATTGTTTGGGTAGTATTGAGTAGTTGTTTATAATTGTAAATATTATTGTAGAAATTTGTTTTTATTTTCATTTCTGCATAGAACTTTTTTGTTTTGTTTTGTATAAGCAGTTATATAGTTTTTTTTAAATTTATTTTCTATGGCAGAATTTTTCTCCTTTTTGGAATACAGTAGAATTGTATTTTTTATCTTGTGTAGTATTGAGTAATCTTTATAGTCTGTTTTCAATCGATTTTAAGAGATATTTTTCTTTTCTTTTGCAGGTTTTTGTTTTTATTTTTTTGGCATAGAATTAGTTTGGGTAATTTTTAGTAGTCCTTATGTAGTTGTTCATGTGCTGATTTTTCTGTAGATTTTTTTTTTCCATTTTTTTTTTACAATAAAGGGCAGTTCTTTGATTCACGTGAAATATTACATGCACTTCAAATATTTTCTTGATTCATGTGAAATATTCCACACACTTCAGTTATTTTTTATTCTTATCATACACTCAATTATTTTCAATCATCTATGCACTGTACATTTTTTTTTTTCATTTCAATCATCTCCATTTTCTATGTTGGACTAATTGCAAGATAAGCTTCTTTTTTTATGAAAGACACATTCAGTCCACAAATCATTTTATATCATTCATAAACAATAGTAAAAATGCAAAGGTCAAGAAGTTACTTTTGTTTAAAGTGTGTTTATACTAAAAGCCCCTCCAGATCTACAGTTAAAGTGTTTTCAAATGATTATTTCATACCTTTGTATCTCATATTATATATACTTTGCATGAGAATAACAAATCACACATTTTCATTCTTAGATATAGATTTTGGAATCTTTAACCCATCCCAGTCACACCCAACAACCAGCGTGGGTTGCATTATTTATGATCAAAAGAGGGCGTCCTACGACCTCAGACTTGGCCAAGAGCTGTAAAATGATTTTAACCAATCACAGAGATCCTTACTGGGACTCTGAAAAATAATTTATGCAAAGAAATCTATTTTTGAATGTCTCTTATTGGCTGAAAAACCTATCAGAACTACTAATGTTTACAGCGCGCATGTATCTTTGTTGCCCCAGCACCTGCAGTGATTTCTTACGCGTGGTATCGTGATATCGATCACCTCATAGGGTGCGTGACGATATCTGATTTGTGTGGTAAAAAACAAATCGGACGTAAGAAGTCGTACATTCAAGATCTAAAACAGACAGATAGCAAAATCAAAGTCCACTGAAAAGGTCTTGACACTGTAATGTATGTTCCAAAATCATGTCTGGCTTAGTTTTGAGAGAATTTTCTACACTTGTGAAGGTTTTCCTCGCACGAGATCAGGAATGAGATCGGTGAACTAGCTACAACGTGTACTGTATGTATAAAACATGTGACTGCATGCAGGCACCAGGGAGGTGTTACAGAGATGGAGTGGCAACTCTTCGTAATTCATACAAACGCATGTTTGGGTTCAAGGCGTTACAATGGGATGTCTAGCATTCCATTACGCTTTGAAGTCATGCTCGGCGCCGCTCTGGTTTGCAAGACGAAGTTGGAAGACGAAGAACGCATTTCACCTTTCGTTGAATTACAAGTTCTATTTAACCGTAAAATTTTAAATGAAATAGAAATGTCTACTCGAATTGATTTAGAATAGTTTAGGAAAGAATTCAATATTATAAACATGTATTTCTAGTTTCTTCGTAATGCGCAAATCAAAATGAAATGAAAATTAGGCCCTCTTAATAATAAATAACATAATATTTTTCTATAATGCGCATATTTGTGCATGTTAGTTTTTTAATCTTTTAATCTGGGATATTTTGATCTTTCAAATACAGTACTCCGCTAAAGCGTATTCCAGCGTGCTTTTAAACTATTTGCTGTTAAAATTGTTAGTTTTACACTGCATTTTGGTTCGCTGCTCCAATTCAAGTTACACAAATTCATTGTTGCCATCACATTGAAAGAGAGAGCGAATTGCAGTAGGGGCAAGTATTTCTAGATGTGAGAGCGCTAGTCCCGATTATTGATGCTCTCTTTTGTCAAAGCACATGGGTAACACCTGTAGTTGAACGCATAACTTCTCGGCGGCGCCGCGCATGACTTCAAAGGAGAGCAGTAGTTGTCTCTCCTTCTCTAGCACCTCCCTGCAGGCACTAAGTGGCTGTGAAAGTGCTGCAAGAACGCTAGGAATGCACCAGGTACGGTGTGCTACAAATTCTTGGGGCGAAATTAGACTTCATTGTTCAGCCCGTCTAGTATTTATATTTCATAATAATTCTATTTCTTCATGAATTCACGATAAAAAAATGCTACATATACTCAACATATATTTTAGAAGCGTAATATGAATTATTTTGGCTTTTTTTTCAGTCCAAGAAAAAAAATATTTTGAATAAAAAAGTAATAACAAATGATAGTTCTTGACTCAAGTCTAAATTCCATGCGCCTTCTTGCAGTTACCACACAGTTGCCCATGAATACGATGCATAAATAATCAGCTGTTTACTGAGTCGTACCTACCCTACTGCTCCTGTTCAAATTGAGAGCGATTGTGATTTTATCATTGGCATGTGTAGTTTTATAACCTAATCCAATAAAAAAAAAAGACAAATTCAAACATCAAACTGTGTGACAGTCTTTGTCAGAATTCCCTATCAATATCACTTGTTGCCACGATAGTTTTCAGATTTCACTTGCTTCATTATCGAAGCTGTTGGACATTTGAAAGAACTGCTTCATAAGATATCACCTTTCATTTATTTTTATTTTCACAAACAAGAATTTTGATCACTTACATATTCCTATAAAATTATTTTAATGTCAAAATATTTCATGATGGTATGTGTTCTGTCTTTACATGGCAAGATGGGATTTTTTTTTTCCATCCAGGGTCAAAGAAGAAAGTGACAGCTAGGAAAGAAACCAAAAGGATAGGGAGGAAATGAAAAGGATAAATGAAACACCTGCTCAGCAAGCTCTTTTTTTTTTTTTGATTTAACACAATGGTGAATGCAGTACATCAGAATTTAAGTACAGTTCTAAATGATTTATTAGTTGAAAAATGAGCAAAGAAAGTGGGATTCGAGATGAAAACTAAATTAGCATCGCCATTTAGATCTAATATCTACTACAGAATAGACCTGATGCAAACTTTATTGTCAAGCTTTTGGTTGAGTTTCTTCAGAGACACAAATTTTGGTAGCACTAAACCCGAGTGAACAAGCAAAAGGGGGGAAAATGATAAAATGCAGGTCTTTAGATCTAGACCACTCCTGTGCACGAGCGAGCATCAGCCCCGTTTCATTGTCACTCTCGTCATGGGACATTGGTCTAGGCTAGGCTACTCGTGTCGTACTCGCCATCATCAACGTCATGTCATGGTCACGTGAAATAGATTGCATCATCATAACGGTTCGTACATCAACATCACCAGAATCATTATCGTCATCATTATCACTATCATCTCAACCACAGCAAAACCCTGAATATAACTCCCATCATAGTCACTCTCAGCTCACAAAACACATCAGCAAACGATACAGACATCGCAGACCTAGCTAGCTACGTTAGACATTAGTCGTACACAAAATGAAACGGAGGTGGAAAACTAGTATGAATACACCAAGATCATCAGCGATGGCATTCTACCGTAGAAAAAATACACAGAACATCTTGCACCGCAAAAAAAAAAAAAAATCGAGGTAAAAAACTACGATGGAGAAAACTATATAGGGTGAAAACCCGGTGAAAACCCGATGCTTAGAAGACGAACGATGAAGACACTTTACGGTAAAAATGCTTACACGAAAACAAACGAGTGGGTATACGGTACCATACAACGTACGATGTTCTCGCACACACGTAACCCCGTCGCGGGGCGTTGTAACATAGTACATGTAACAGCGCCCCGAAGCAACCCATGTAATTTTAGGAAACACTCAAGTGCACTGCAACACGTAAACAACTCACCGCTCAAAAGGACACTTGGATTCGCAACGAAAAGCCACATGCTGTAAAACCATATTGTTGAATATTAGAGGCGACTATGTATTTCTCACCATTACCTCCGAAAACAAGATAAATAGTCATCTTTGAGACCGTCTGCGGGATCCCCACTCGAGATACTGTCCGTTCGCCGTTTTGAACTATCACGTAAATATACTGATCTGCGCATGCGCAAATGAATATTCATATTTTACGTCATCTGCCATATATGTACAATGTTGCTCGTATTTGGTTCTTGGTCTCATAAAGTACACCTGTTCGTAGCAATACCATAGCTATCATGGAGTTCAAAGATGCTCTAAGTGAAGTAGAGGAGGATGCAAAAAGAATTAAGTTCAAAGTGGAGCAAATAGAAATTATCGAGAATGCAGTGAAACAGAATGACACCTTCCTAATGTAGCCAACTGAGTTTGGCAAGAGTGCTTGTTTTGGTTTCATCCCAAATCTTGGATAAAGCAGGGTTGCACACTAACCCATTTTTTTCTGCCGGTCCAACCTGTCTCTGTCGGACCAGTAAATATCCATTTTTTTTTTCATTTTTGTACTGGTCGGAACAGAAAATTTACTGGTCAAAAATAACCTGAAAAAGCATTAACTGGCTTGCAAATTTATTTTCATGTTTTTGTCGACAATAATATTACCTCCCCCCAAAAAAGTAAATTTTACAAATAAATATTTTGTAAACTCAAGTGCCTTGTTTATGGATCATTATACCTTGAGAAGGAACAAAAAGGAATCATTTGTGAATTGATTTGTTGATACGAAAAGGAAGTAAAAAAAAAAAGAAAAAAAAGAAGGGACTGGATGCGGTTTTTAACTTTCCTCCGAAAATTTCTTCCCGTATCTTACAAGTATGCGTTCTTGAAAGTACACTGCAGGGTCGAATTTGTGATGCTTTGTACTCCTATCTCTTCTTCGTGTATAGAACCATTTTAAAAGAATTGAATGTTTGTGAAATAAAGTGTTAAATGATTATGAACAAATCAGATTGTATCAAATGCGTTTGTGACTTTTTGTCACCATCGGCGCACGTAGAGTAACAGTCGGTAAACACGCGTTACTTAAGTTGCTACGCTTTTCACACTTTTGGTGCTCAGCTGGATTGTGATGATTATATATGAATTATTTTTGCTGTATAGTATTTTCTGATGCACGTGCCAGAAGGGGTTCTTTATTTTTCTCCCGATAATCTTTTCGCATTTGTGCATGCGTTCTTGAAAGGTATGTACGGCAGCATACGGCATCAGGGTCGAATTCACGATCCTTTTGCGCTTATTTCTACCTCAAATATCAGCGGGATTGTGACGATTTCATGAACTTACTTCGGATCACTGTTCGGATGTAATCTTTTGTGATGAACACACCAGAATGGTTCAAAATGCGCCCTTTATTTTTTTTTTCGATAATCTTTTCGCATTTCGTAAATGCGTCCTCTCGGATTAGAAGATATGATACGGCCGAATTCATGATTCTTTTTGCACCTCTTGTTCTCCTCAAACTTCAACGGGATTGTGATGATTTCATGAATCATTTCGGCTGTAATCTTTTATAATGCACGCGCCAAAAGAGGTTTAAAATGTGTCTTATTTTTCTCCCGAATATCTCTTGTGCATGCGGTATGCGTTTTTGAAAGATACACAGCATGCAGGGCCGAATTCACGATCCTTTTTGCGCCTATTGTTTCCTCAAATTTCAACGGGATTGCCATGATTTCATGGATTATTATTCGGCTATAATCTTAATGATTCACGTGCCAAGAGGGGTTGAAATGTGTTCTTTATTTTTCCCCGATAAAATCTTCGAATTTCGTAAATGCGTTCTTGAAACATCATAACACGGCCGAATTCATGATCCTTTTTGCGCCTATCAAGTTAATATCAGCGGGATTGTGACGATTTCATGAATTCCTACGGCTGTAATCTTTTACTTTGCACACACCAAAAGGGGTTGAAAATGTGTCCTTTTATACTTTTTACCTATAATCTCTTCACATTTCGTAAATGCGCGTCCTCTCGGATTAGAAGGTATTCACGGCCGAATTCATGATTCGTTTTGCGCCTATATTGTCTCCTCAAACTTTAACGGCATCGCGGTGATTTTATGAATTATTTCGGCTCTAATCTTTTGTGATGCACACACCAGAAGGGTTGAAAATACGTTCTTTATTTTTCTCCCGGAAATCTCTTCGGAATTATTCATGCGTTTTTTGAAAGATTTTACACAGCATTCAGGGCCGAATTCGAGATCCTTCTTGCGCCTATCGTTTCTTCAAATTTCAACGGGATTGCGATGATTTGATATTCGGCTGTAATCTTTATGATGCACGCACCAGAAGGGATTGAAAATGTCTTTTATTTTTCCCCCAATAATCTCTTCGCAATTCGAATATCACGATCTTTTTTGCGCCTATTTCTATACCTCAGATATCAGCAGGATTGCGATGATTTCGTGAATTCTTTCGGTTGTAATCTGTTGTGATGCACGCACAAAAAGGATTGAAAGTAGTTTATTTCCCCATAATTTCTTCGCATTTGTGCATGCGTTTTTGATAACCAACATGGCATGCAGGACCGAATTCAAGATCCTTTTTGCGCCTTTACTGTTTCCGCAAGTTTCAACGGGACTGCGATGATTTTATGAATTATTTTTTTCTCGTCACATTTTGTGCATGCGTTCTTGAAAGGTACACGACAGGACCGATTTCGTTATCCTTTTTGTACCTATCTTCATTATGAGACCATTCTGAAGGAATGAAATGAAAACAAACGCAATCAGATCTTATA
>NW_027307672.1:0-80086 GCF_964275005.1 Diadema setosum | reverse complement strand
AACTGATTTTCTAATGTCAATCTGGACATGTTTTTAGCGTGAAAATCTCTTTTCCTACTTCCTTGTAATTGATACAGTATTTATACCATTTTTACAAGGGATTACAATACATCACCTTATACTGTTATATAATACACTATTAAAGTATTGATCTTATTTGTTTTTAGTACAAACTCTACTAGATCTAGACATTATATTTTTTTCAAGCATAAGCATTTTCTCCAGTATACTCCTCAACATGTTCAAAGATACCAGTTTACATTCTCTAAAATCAACCATTCTGGTTCCTTCCAAAGGGCAAGAAAGAGAATTCAACTACTTGTAATCATGTTTGCAAGAATAACTTTGATAAATTGCAACTGATTGACAAATTGCCCTGCATCGACGTAAATTTCATGAATTTGAATAACTTTGATAAAGGCGACATGATCACAAACATTCTCATTCACAAGTCAGCTGCCTTAAGGTACCATGGGGTACTATGTGAGAGACAGGTTACCAATATTCATTCTCTAGCCACGCTAGTATTGCATATATATTTCATATCTGGTCAAACCTCTGCTGACAGACTGATTTGATTTTGGTGATATAATTGACAAATTTATAATTCTCTATAGAGATTATCATGGCAGTGAATCATCTGAAATTATGGCTATCATGTAAACTCATGAGATGTAAATATCTCAGCTTATAGAATAATAGATGGAGGTGAAAATTAGGGCTTTTTTTTTTCTTTTCCTACAGATGTTCAATAAATTATGGAGTGGATGTTTCTCTTTTCAAGTGTGAGAGACTTGTGGTGACACATACATATGGATGCTACCACAAGATGGCGCTATACGAGACGATCAGCAAGATGGCAATCTACGGCAGAAAATTTCACTTCCTCGCTCTCTATGAGGGTACTATACTATAGTATCCGCTAGCATGGTTTACTCACCACTCTACAGTACTGATAGTCTGTCAATACCACAGAACTTAACATTTCTTCCCTGTATGATCTTACTCACCAACTTTGTAAGGGGGTTTGGAAGACATGGTGATGCCGACTGTTGGTTACGGTTATAGCTGACAATTTCACCTGTTAGCAGGTTTACCACTGATCTCTTTAATAGTTCCAGTGAGATCAATGGAGTTGCACGCTGCTCGCACGTGTGTTGAGCTACGGCAGGCACGTCTGACCCTGGCAGCGGCGCATGAGGAAGAGAACAACAAAGAGTAAACATCGCAGCGGCATTTCATGTTTAATTCTCAAAAGTCACGCCCACCGCTTCAGAATACATGTATATAACTGTGCGGTGGGGTCGTCACGTACGTAAGTAGCCTACACAAGCTCCACCAGAGCACAGACCCAGTCTCTTTTGCTCGACTATATTCAAAATATCAAATGCAAATTTCCATCCATGTGAAATTACGTTACATGGTTTCCGTCGAAGAAAGACATAGGCCTACACGAGCGGTTTTAGAAAAAAAAAAACTTATTTAGTTTATTTACTCATTTTATTCGATGATCACAATAGAGAGATGCAATATTATGATACGTACATCGATCATTCGTCTAAAGACGTTTGGGTAATATCATGGATTGCCCCCCCCCCCCCCCCCCCAACCTTAATTGTTGGAGCAGCTATTTACGGCCTAAGGGACACTGCCAGCGGTGCATGTACATGTAGTCTTTTTCTTCTTCTTTTTTTTTTTTTTTTGCGCAGATTCCTTTACGACCAACAAGGCTTTGTCGGCTCGCGTGTAATTGTTTTCTTATATCGTTGTTACGTACGTCATTTTCACTAAAAATGGCTAAAAATCGACTGAATTGACAAGACTAGCACGCACACTGTAGGCTCTTGTTCGTGGAGTGTTTCACCATGGAGGTACAAACAAAATGGTTTCACCATGCTTCTACTAACACAGTTCCGTGACATGGAATTGAACTATCGGTTTCTGTCTTTGTACAACGAGACAAAGGGCGGCGTCATGGTGTGTGTGTGTGTGTATATATATATATATATATATATATATATATGTGTGTGTGTGTGTGTGTGTGTGTGTTTGTGTGTATGTGCGGGGGTAGATATGAAATATACGATCCCAGTTGACCCATTTTTCCACAGAATGCTGAACTTGAGGGGGTAAAATATCTGTTGTTAGTATTGGTCGGTTAATCTCTACATTATAGTCTTATTTTCATCATTATTATTATTGTCATTATTATTATTTTCTATTAAGTAGACCTATTAATAATGATTAACAAATGTGCTATCATTATTATATCAATAAAATTTCTATTTTCATCACCATCACCATCATATCTTTTGTTCCAAATGTATGTCATCAGAATATTTTCTTTCTCTTTTGTTTGGCATATCTTACCAATATCTGATGATTTATAACTTACACATTTACTCAGTTCCTATTCTGTTCACACAAGTACGTATTCATATATTTATTATTTCAATTCATTTATATAATTATACTTGTTATCTTAATTAATCATTTTATTTTCATTTTTCTGGCAACGGAGAGGGGAAGAATATATATATATAATATTTTGATATTCAGTAACAACATGAATATGTCAACATTCCCCAACCTAAAGTACCTTTTGCATCAAATACACACAAATACAAATGACAATGCATTCACTCTTCTTAGCTGTCACAAAATATTAAAGAATATCAAACCACCACCCTCTTTCCTCCTCCGACATCTTGTACCAGCAGGAAATCATGGAGTGTGTGTATATATATATAGGTCTTGACTGACAGATTTGTTTCGTGGTTTATGTCATCCAGAACATCAAACATATACAGAAATGGATGATGTAACATACATGCAAGCATGCTAGCAAAATCAATTCATACTGTACATTGCAGTTATTGATATACTAAATGAAGTATACAATAATATTTATAAACCAAGTGGTCTAAATCGTTCAAAAAATAATATGTCACAAGAAAATTACACATTAAAATTATTATAGTTGAAAAACTTAAAACAGAATGGGGAAACAAGAAAAAGAAGGCGAAAAAAAAAGCGAGATGACAAGTATACTTAGAAGTAGAAAGAAGTAAGGGAAAGTGAAAGTGTATAGTCTGAGCTAGTGAATAACGATAAACAAAAATAACAAAAACATGCGATCAATTTGTAATAATATCAAAATCACTTAGTAACGATCATTACTAATGTGACATGTATGAAGTAGAGCACGTAGACTAACAGTATAAAGATCACCGACGCAACAAAGTCCTGACAAAACAAAGTAATTCTCACAGTTCTAATAAGACCCAAAATCTCTTTGTAAGCCGATATTTTCGCAATCGTGACATAATAAAGTTTCGATATAACAAAGCAATTTCACTGGGCCCAAGGAGTTTGTTATGACGAGTCCCCGAAATTAAAACTAGAAAAAATTCGACCACACATAGTCGATTGGGATGCCTCGGCATTCTCTCACAATCACTAACTATTGGCACTATTCCATAGTCATGTTTTTTAGATATAGCAGTAATGGGATGGGGTTTTTGAAACTGACAGACAACTCCAAAACATGTCTCTGGCACACTATATGGGGCAGAGGCTAAAATTTCAGTTCATGTTTGCCTTAGTACTGTACCACTTATGATGGTCAAAAGTGGCAGCATGCCACTCACAGACATAATTTTCCAAACCTTTCTATACCTATATAGCTGATACCAACTTGAATAGGAATGCTTTCCAATGGTCATCAAGCCTTAATCCCGCAGATGATATTCTTTAAACTAGTGCTGTAGACAAAAGGTTAACTGACCAATATCACATCTAATTACAACTGCAGGTTTCTGATTTTATTTCATTCACATTGAAGCAGAAATTCGCTTTTCGACAGTTATGTTACAGTTTGTCATTTTCAAATCATTCAGAGCACACTCATTTATCACTCACTGTACCTCTAAAGGCAGCACACTCGAAAGTTCCAAGAACAAATAAAGTGTTTCATTGCAAAATGAGATAAGCGCCATTTTTAAACATTTTAAAGTGTGTCCATCGTCAGATAGAGGAGGAAAGAGCGCGGTCGTCTGATATTCTTTAATGTTTTGCGACAGCTTTATTAATAAGAATTAAGAAGAGTGAATGTATTGTCATTTGTAATTGGTAATTGTGTGTGTATATGTGTTTGTATCTGTGTTTTGGAGGGGAGGTGAGGGGTTTTGCTGATTTTGATGTAAGATTTCATTCTTGTGCAGTTTTATGAATTCGTTTATCGAAATATTTATATTTTGTTACAATCGAAATAAACGGTTATCAGGGCCTATGTTTCATAAGCCTATACATTATCATTCAAGTGAAATATGGCATCGCGATGTTATAGACCCTACTATAAATGTATATTCAAATAGAATTTGATGTACATGTATATCCGTTGAAATATAAATGTTTCTTTGGTTGAAATATCATGAATGAAATAGATAAAATAATAATTTATTGGGAAAAGGGTATGTGTGCGTGTGCGGCCGCGCACGTGTTTGTACATGCGTGTGTGTGTGTGTGTGTGTGTACTTGGTGTAAATGGCACTTTAGGTTGAGGAATGTTGACATATTAATCTTGTTGCTGATTATTAAGAATTCTCCCCACTCCCCATGCCAAAAAATAAAAATAAAATCATTAATAAATTTTAATATAAGTCTTAGTGCTTTTACCTTTTAATCAAAGAAATTCTTATATCACTGGGGACTTGCATCTTTGAAAGCCGCAAATTTATTTCATTGTTTTAACGTTTTTAACTTTGTTTGATATAACGCACTGTCCGTACAGTCCGCATCTCGATGAGACTAGTCTCTTGTGCTGTGGCATCTACCCTTGAACTTTTCCTCCTCTGCTCCTTTCCCTGTCCTCCTCTTCCTGTCCCTTTTCTGACCTTTGACCTCCTGTTTATTCTTTCCATGCGTGCGTATGAGAGCTGCTTTGTTTCTGTCTGTGTGTGCGTTTGTGTGTGTATGATTTGTTTTATGTTCCCTCGCAATTACAATCTGTATGCCTAATCGTTTCATTTGACTATACTACTTTCTACTCACGAGGGGACTGCATTCTACAAGCTAGGCTTTTTAGCAGTTCCCTCCATTTCCGACATCTTTTCCTTGATATGATTCAGTTACAGTTTGCCCATGTATTTTTTTAAGTATGTTTTGTCTTATTGTAAAAAAAGAAAATATATGATAATTAGCATTGATTTCACTTGAATATACATTAGTCACATTGTATTCAATTTTTTATGATTATAAATGATATTTGTATTATACACGTTTGTCGAAAATGAAATAAAATAAAATGAATGAAATGAACGAGTGAATAATAAAAACTTAAAATAAAATTGTATAAATTAATTGAAAGAAGAATATGTAAATACATACAATGTGTGAATGGATTAATAACTGAATGATTAATACGTATGTACATAAATTTTAAATCATCAGATCTTGGTAAGATATGCCAAAACAAAAAAGGAAAGGAAATATTCTGATTTTTTTTTATTCTTGTAACAATGATAATTGAAAGCAGCCGCACCCTTTATCACCCCATTGGAATGACTAGGAACTCGTATTTATACCCAAAAGGTGTATTTTGATGTAGATGGTTTGCACGCTTCCTTATAGTTCTACTTGTTCTGATGTTACCCTTTGAAGTCGAGAGTTGGAATATTTTAATACGAGCATTGCCCAGCTTGTCAATCAGCTCTTCAACGTTCAAGGCATTTGTTAACTGTCAAAGATGGTCATCTCATTCAGTTTCAGGTAATCTACACACAATCTCGTGGATTGCTCCTTCTGGTGACTCATGACGATTGGACATGCGCACAGGGAGTGGGATTCTTCGATCATCGCATCAACATACTTGTTTATTTCGCCATTGGCTGTGTCGGCCTCTTGCGCACAGAGCTTGTTAGAAGCTAGCGCTTGCGCTTTTATACACTGCTCTTGTGTAAAAGTTGTGTTATGAGGCGTTCTGCCTTAGAGTTACTCCACGTAATAAAGTTCTGGAGTATGCAGAGCACCCAACACCTCTGCTCTGAGAGTGACGTCACTTCTGGCTCTGAAGCGACTTCCTGTGTTTATACCGGCAGACCTTCTATATTTTGTGGAAAAAAGGCCTGGGATACATAAATTGCCTGTGGAGAATTGCTTCGCCTACATTGGTGACCGACTCCATTCTCATGTCTCTGGACATTGCTACGTCGAAGCTGTGACGGGCTGGATTCCTAGCTGGACATTATTTTGCTGGATTAACATTCCCCCTACATGCATCGAATGCGGTCGTCATAACGTCTTGATATACTTTGGATTACAGTAACCAGTGTCTATCGATTTACCTCGGAGGAATCATTCATTGGGTTGGGTGCTGAATCCAAATATGAATATTGTCAAGTCGTTAACTTGCACGTTCTAATGATATCAGTGCTTAGTTATGCAAATCTAACTAATTTATGCAAAATATGACACTCTCCTTTTTTAAGGGTGGGTTTCTGCAGATGTATCACTGAAAATTTGCATAATAGGATAATTTCTGGGTGCTGAGTCCACATGTGAACATTATTTAATCAGAAATGTGCACGCTTTTATGATTATAGTGCTTAATTATGCAGATTTCAATTATTCTATGCAAAACATCCTATTATTTGTATTTCATCCTGGTATCATGTGTTTGGACCAATGAAAATTTGTACAGTGGGGTTATTTGGGGTGCTGATTTCATTTATGAATGGTGAAAAACCATCAGTCTGCATGTGAACTTGGTATCAGAGCTTGTTTTTGCAAATTTGATTAATTTATGCAAAATATTGTATTTTTGTTCTTTCAAAGTGAATCTTCATATTTGGAAAAATGAACATTTGTACAGTTGGGTAATTTGGGGTGCTGATTCCAAAAATAAATGTTACTAAATCAGTTTTCTGCATGCTTGTACAATTTGTGCTTGATTATGTAAAGTTGATTAATCTATGCAAGATATAGTAATATCTTCTTTCTTGGTTGGTCTCTGTATTTGGATCACTGAAAAAAAAATGCGCAGCGATATTTCAAAATCATTAAGCTGCATGTTTTCATATTAGTGTTTAATGACACAAAGTAAATGGCTTTATGCAAGCATGTCTGTGTAAACTGCAGTGCTATTGGTTTGTAAATTAAGTGCTGAATTAAAGGGACTGTACATTTGTGGTTGAGGTGAGGATTTTGCTTTTAACGTTTTGCGAGATATACAGAAATCACTCTCAGATGTCAATGAGCATGCAATTCTAAGAGGTATCAAAAGTTTATTTGATGAAAATCGGTTTTGCAATGGCTGAGATATCCAAAAACAAGGTGAAACAAAGAGATCCTAATAAAAGACGTGTCCTGTCGCCTTTTATTATTATCACTTTTTTGGATATCTCAGCCATTTGAAAACCAATTTTTATCAAATAAATGTTAAATCCTTCTTAAAATTACATGCTCTTTCATATTTCATAAGGAGTTCCTCCCCATCTCACTTAGGAATATTATAAACCTGAATCCTCACCTAAATCAGTACTATATTACAGTCCCTTTAAAGCTTTTCCACATTCACACATCATCCAGGGCTTATATATTGTAATGAAGTGTATACTCAGATCTTGGTCATTTTAATGACAAATCTGAAGCATAATCATATTACCAGCTGATATGATCTCTTATCATTAAAAAAAAAGGAAACAACTAATCAAGCACACAGTCTCTGACTGTCTGTCTGTCTGTCTGTCTCTCTCTCTCTCTTATATACATCAATATCAAAGTCTTTCACAACACAAACAAAACAGTGCACAAGGTCTTCACAGTCAAATGGGAAAGTATCATCATAAATTTAATTGGACATACACGCAGTGGTCTTCCCAAAAATATAAACATAGATATTGCAAACAGAAATAATGCCTCTGGCGCCTTTCGGGCGGAGGTACAAAGGCTGAAATTGGCATATTTGCGGTTTCCTTTATCTTTCACATTGACATTGTTACATTCAAGAACACTTTTTTTTTTTAGTCTTGAGTATGTAACATACATAGACCTAGCCACACTTAGACAGTCATCAGTTTAAAAACGTTTAGTTTCAGTGAGCAGTTTCAAGCTACATATCTTCATTCTCTTCATATTTCCCCTTTTTTGATTCTGCTCTTTGGAGTTTCCAAACATGACGAACTTCTGATAACAGCCACAATAGCACCCATCATTCCTTTTCCTTTCACCAGAGAAAGACATACACTGGTGTTGATGTGTTGAGATCAATGCAAAATTGCTTGACAAAGTTCTTTGCTGCATTTCCCTCTACCGAGTCAGTATAATCTTAGCCCAGCAAAAGCAACCAACAATTTTTGTCTTACTTTCTTCATGAAAGTCCCTGCCATCCCTGCCATAAACGCCATCTACAATACGTAATCTCAAAACTACAATACGTAATCTCAAAACTACAATACGTAATCTCAAAACTACAATACGTAAGCTTATTGACCAATCAGTGAGCTCAGTTAAGCACGCGTAAGCTACAAAGCATACGTATGCTATAATCGTACGTACGCTCTAGCATACGTAGGCCTGTGGTATTAAGCACGCGTAAGCTATTATCGTACGTACGCTCTATGCATACGTATGCTCAGTACCGTCTGAAATTCGTTTTTGTAAATCAACCAATCATATGGCGGCTTTCATTGAATCCTGATGAACCTAGCCTGTTCAGTAATATTGTAATTTTTGATGTTGAATATCTAAAGTAATGAATGACGGAGCAGATTTTTGTAATGACAAATAAAGTTTTCCTATTTCGCCAAAACTTCGATTGAAAATGAAATTATAATTAGTGTCGCATATTTCGTTCGGGTAAAACCAAGATTATACACGCTCGATCGATCATGCTTTCCGGTGCTGGCTTGAGCTGCGGCTGTCGCGCTTACCTATACCACCTACACCGTATACGTGGCGGCGCTAGCGTAGGGGCACTCTCTCCTGACTCTTAGGCCTGGCGGCGCGGCCTCTTCCCGGAGCGGAAGACTGTATACTGCTAACGTTAGCTGGTAGTGGTAGGTTAATGCAGTAGAGTGTACATGCTGTGAGTTATTCTGTACAACCATGGCGGAACTGTTTCTTCGAAGGTGCTGCGCTGTCATCAGGGACTGTTAGAGACTACGTCCGCAGATAACTTGAATGACAAGACGAGAAGCTTTGTAATTGGAAGGTAAATTGAGATGATAGTTATGGATTTGATTATAAATTCAGAATTTGACCAGAATTACCAGGGTATGTGTGTACAAGACCAACCGCAACAAGACATGGGCTTCAATAAAAATCTGGATGAATTCATTCCTAAATTTGTGCTAAAGCCTAAAAAAATCATGTTATCTTGAGGGCAGAATAAAAAAAAATAATTTCCTCAATTTATGATCATATATCACTTGAAATTTGGCACAGTTTATTGCTTAGAATGCATAATTTCAAACAACTTTCACCTATTGTCAATGTCAAACAGTTTGCTGCCATGGTGCATGTAAATACTAACAGATTATTGAATGAAAATTATAGAGTGCAGATTGAGCTTAGTAGTCAGTTTTTGAGGATTTTGTTTAGTGATTTGTCACATGTTATTAATATGTGTTGTCAGTATTGTCTAAGACAAAACAATGCCAGCTTATATCATTAAAAAAAAAAATAATAATACAAAAATAGAGTTTAGTGTCTTGACCTACATTTACAATGTACACTCCCTCACTTTGTGGTTGGGGTATAATTCACAATCAGTGATAGTTACCAATAATTTTTTTTAAAGCCATAGCTAAGGTTTAAAATTGCTTTGTAACACTTAATATCTTAGAAAAATGGTTCTAGGACTGCTCCCCCGGAGGACAACTCCCCCGGGGACTACTCCCACCTGACAACTCCCCCGGGGACTACTCCCACCTGACAACTACCCCGGAGGACGTCTCCCCGGAGGACGTCTCCCCCGGAGGACTACTCCCCCGGAGGACGGCTCCCCCGGAGGACTACTCCCCCGGAGGATGTCTCCCCCGGGACCACTCCCCCGGGGAGTGTTCCCCCGGAGGACTGCTCCCTCCGGAGGACCACTCCCCCGGAGGACCGCTCCCACCTGACAACTGCCCCGGGGACGTCTCCCGGGGGACAATCCCATACTGAACAGAGATGTTGGGTGTTTTTTTTTTTTTTTTTTTTTTGTCCTAGAAATTAAAACTAAATTCATATGTGTATAAACATTATTCTTTTTATAAAGAATGCTTAAAATTGGCGTTACCTAAGACACATCCGTCTTTTTAAACAAAGTTTTTGAAATCTCAGCACAAAGTTTAACCATTGTACACGCTACATGTAATGTCGAAAAAAGTAGAAACGCAGGTTCATTTTATCACTGAAAGTTAGTCAAGAGATAAACACATTGGCGGGAACACGCTTTTGAGGGGAAACGGAGTTCATTCCTTAGCATGTACCTGTTATTCTTCATTATTTTGTTATATTTTAAGAAGTCCATTCTTGGATGATTTTCTTTTTCTTTTTGCAATTCATGATTATGATAAGGAATATGTTGTTAGAATTATCTTTTCAATATGGTTATGATTTTTATCTTGATAGTTACTATCCTGTGTGTCACTGTCAGTAATTTTATTTTGCAATTTTCGTACGTTATGTCGACTGTGAATTTATCTGAACATCATTCACTACAATTCTCAATGTCGGAAAAATAATCGACAGAAAAAATATGAATATTTTGTTCCTGAGAAGACTTGAACGTGTAAAAAGGTAATATCTTCCAAAAGCGCTGGGAAAGCACACCCGCACGGCCAACACAAATCTCTCAACCACAAAGATGGGATAATTCGAGTTTTAATTCATTGAAAATTGAGTTTTGTTCAACACAATTTTATTTGATAACGTTTGAACATGGAAAACAAAACAAAAAAATGTCTAGCGGAAGAGTAATTGAAGTATGCAAACAACACTTTGCACGTTATGGTATACCGGAGATTGTGGTATCAGATAACGGTACACAGTTCACAAGTGATCAGTTCAAAGAGTTTGCTTGTCAGTACCAATTCAAGCATGTCACATCTTCACCTCACTTTCTACAGAGCAATGGGAAAGCTCGAAAGACAGTACTAATCGCAAAGAGTCTAATGAAAAAGGTAAAGAGAGATGGAACAGATCCACATTTGGCATTTCTTGACTATAGGAACACACCGATCGATGGGCTAGATGCTAGTCCTGCACAATTGTTGATACAGAGGAGGACAAGGACCATTCTGCCAACAACTAACCAACTGTTAAAACCAAAATTAATCAAAAATGTGCAAACAAAGCTGACCAAGAAACAAAAGTGCAGTAAAATTACTCTGATTGACACGAAAAAAAAAAAACCCAGCTCTCTCCAAAGAAGGAGAATAAGTGAAGATGCGAATGTAAAACAAGCTCTGGAAAGATGCTGTTGTTGTTTCAAAGACAAAGTTTCCAAGAAGTTGCATAGTGGAATGTGAAGGAAAATCCTCCCGTCAAAACAGAATTGACATCAGAAGAGGTACAGCGGAAAACAATCCACTTAATCCAACAAAGCCAGATGACACAACATAATATCATATCACAAGATCAGGTCAAAAATATGGACAAGTGTAAAAAAACTTATCTGTTTTATAGGATAGATACCGGAATTTGACGGGAAATGAAATGGCAATGATTACGGGATTGTGATAATGTTTTAGATGTTGAACTATTCATTTGAAGAGCAGAGTTGGTTACATTTTGAGTGGGGGAAGGGGGATGAATTCCATTTTTATCTTCTTCAGAACCAGTGTGCAGATTCCCCCCCCTCCCCCTCAAAGTTGGTTGGAATCATTCTAATGAGATAGGGACCCAAAGTCAGTTTTATTGGGTATGTGGCCCAGGTGGGGGGCTCCTAGAAAAATGGAGAAGTAGCTTTAATTTACAGGGAAATTGCGTCAGATGTGGTGACTGTGATACTCGGGTGGGCGTCTAGGACACCCCCCCCCCCCTTTCCCCCGAGCTCTTGTTTTCTTTCTACACCAATTTGAAAGGATAATAAGCGAGCAATAAACAGATAAACTCGGATATGATAAATCGACAACGAGCAAGTTTGGACTGCAAAAATGCAAAAATTTTCAAACACGCTCGCTCCGTCGCTCCCACAATGACTCTTATTTTGTTGACTTTGGTTCCTTACCGGCCATCAGTTTTTCATAACGTAATATCATAATAAATAGAAGGAAAGTTTAACCATTACTAAGGTGTCTCAAAACATGACGAAAATCACTCGTTTGAAGAGCTACACCCCAGTAAATAATGCCAGTGCATATCTTGGCAATCAATGACTTAAAGTCAAAGATATAAAACACCTGTTTCTTGACCCTGGCCTAATCTAAGCATCAGTCATCGCCACAGCGCCACAGGAGGGGGGGGGGGGGGGCACCGCGAGAGGAGGAGATTGTTTTGGTTTTGGCATGGGCCATGTAGCTCCATGGTGCGTGTGTGTGTGTACGTGTGTGTGTGTGCGAGTGTAGACATTCAGCGTATGCAGACAGAGCATGCCTGTACTGTAGTGACCGGAACTATTGTCATTCCATTTTGCTCTCACCTTCTCCCTCCCCCATCTCTCCCCCCTCTCCTAGTTTGCAGGCACAAACCCTTGTTGGTCGTATAGGAGTCTGCATGCACCAAGACTAATACACACACCACTACACTGCAGCCTCTCCCAGTTGGGAGAAGCTTCAACACAGGGCCTATGGGACAGTGCCAAAGTGGTGCATGTAGTAGTCTTGGCGCAGACTCCTTTACGACCAACAAGGGTTTGTGCCTGCAAACTACCTCGCTCTCCCCCCCCCCCCCCCCCCCTCTCTCTCTCTCTCTCTCTCTCTCCCTCTCTCTCTCTTTCTCAATCATCCAGTCAGCAGGCTGATTGTAACCAGGGAGGTAGTCTCACCTCCCCGTTGTAACTCACTGCCAAATAGCACATTGTCAGCACCGGCAAACTGGCAACGCTCTCCTTCTTATTCCTGTATTTTCGTTATTTACGGGTCGATTTTTTTCGTTCGAAATGTAAAATGGATGATCATAGAATTTCTCAATAGAATATAAAATTGAAAACTTTAGAAAGGATAGAGAAAATTGAGTTCACTTTGAATGGTCTGCCACAGGCAGATATCCTTATCATGCTCTTACGTAATACGACAGCTGCTTTCTCAATGATCCAGTCAGCAGGCCAGGGAGGTAGTCTCACCTCCCCGTTGTAACTCACTGCCAAATAGCACATTGTCAGCACCGGCAAACTGGCAATGCTCTCCTTCTTATTCCTGTATTTTCGTTATTTACGGGTCAATTTTTTTCGTTCGAAATGTAAAATGGATGACCATAGAATTTCTCAATAGAATATAAAATTGAAAACTTTAGAAAGGATAGAGAAAATTGAGTTCACTTTGAATGGTCTGCCACAGGCAGGTATCCTTATCATGCTCTTACGTAATACGACAGCTGCTGGAGTCATCAAACCCTGGCTTGGCCTCCAGGTTTGTCACGCCTCAGCAGAAAGTTTATTTGCAATGGACAAGTACTTCGACTCCCGCTCTCAAACGACAAATAAACGCACCCCACTGTGGACTAAATCCGGCTGGGGTTTCGCCTCAAACGAGAGATTGACGGCATGACACAGAAAAAAACATATGCGATCACATTCAAACCTACATTGTAAAAGTCTTCAAAAGAACGCATGGTTTGTGGAACCTTCCTCTAGATGTAAAAGGAAGGACGAAACTTATTTCAAAAATATAACATTACAGTGACGTTCCCAAATTGTGTGGTATATTTTTTCACGTTGACAGTTTTTGTTAATGGGATTTATATGAATTTTTTTCAGACTGTAAATAATAAGAAATAAGATATGATTGCCAAAAGCGCATTAATTACATAGACAGCAGATGGGAATTTGGGAATTAAGGGACGAGGTGACCCCTTAGTTTTACAGAATAATGGTGTCGAACATCTATTTTTGCGTTATTTCTAAAATAAAATTCCGTGTACTTAGCCGAAGCTCAATTATCATTATAAAAATGAAGGAATGAACAAAGAATAGAGGAACTAGGTTACGTTCACACAAACTTAAAGTTCACTCTTGAAAGATCAGCGTCCACAGGAATTTAAATCGAATTCTTTCATTAAAAAAAAAAAAAAAAAAAAGTGGTGGGGGTGGTCACCCAGGGGATTAGTCACCCTGGGAGTTGTCGTCCGGAGGAGTGGTCCTCCGGGGGAGTGGTCCTCCGGGCGAGTGGTCCTCCGGGGGAGTGGTCCTCCGGGGGAATGGTCCTCCGGGGGAGTGGTCCTCAGGGGGAGTAGTCCTCCGGGGGAGTTGTCCTGGTACGCTTGCACCCACAAGGTGGAAGGAGCAACTTCGTGCAATCGTACATACATATGCAAAGTTTCATTTGGATACCTCAAACAGTACTTAAAGGGGAATGAAACCCAAATGTACACGTGGATTGGAGCAATATCATGAGAACACATCAGTGCAAATGGAAAATCGTATGATCCAATGCAAGTTATCAATTCAATTCAATTCAATTCAATAATGGTTTTATTTCAATCGCATCTAGTCAGAGACTGAATTGCACGATGTTATAATGAAACATAACACATATACAATATAGATAAAATAATTATAAAATTACAAAAAGTATTTCCATTATGAACACATCATATTTAGCCAGGATACGGACTCGAGAGGAAGTGAAGAAGGAAAGAAAGACAGAGGTACTGATAGTGATTATACAGGGTGGCCCAGAAAGAACGGAACGCCTAAGATCTTTAATTTCAGCAATATAGTTGCAAATGTGTCATTATTTTGCATACTGTTGGAAAGGCCATTCTTTTTCCAAGAGAATGACACCAAGCTCTTTAATTTCAGTTAATGCGTTACGATTTTAGGCCCATTTTTGTCAACCCTTGCAATTTTCAAAATGTGATCATTTTGCACTCTCAGAGACACCGAAATCAGCGAGAATTCGGCTTGCCATAGAAGCAGTAACGTTCACAATGTGTGGAATGTGGCTGTCATTGTCCGTTACCATTGTGAATGAGACGACCAGACGACTAGCACACAGAACTCTTAAGAGTTCTGTGCAATAGCACTGTCCGCCCCACATTCCGCACTTTGCGAACGCTACTGGTTCTACGGTATGCCGAATTCTCACTGGTTTCTGTATCTCTGAGAGTGCAAAATGATCACATTTTGAAAATTGCAAGGGTTGACAAAAATGGGCCTAAAATCGTAACGCATTAACTGAAATTAAAAAGCTTGGTGTCATTCTATTGAAAAAAGAATGGCCTTTCTAATAGTATGCAACATGATGACATATTTGCAACGATATTGCTGAAATTAAAGATCTTAGGCGTTCCGTTCTTTTTGGGCCACCCTGTATAGGCAGATATGAGGGTGGGAGAGGAAGGGAAGCATTTTTAAAGTTTCAGTGCCACTTTCACGTATGGAAACGCTTATGAAGAAAATTTCAAGGGAATTCCATAAAATCTGATTCTTAAAGCAGACATTTGTAGAGAATCTAGAAATATGACAAGTTTGCTATCTACGGAAAGCTAAGAAGCTAGTTAACAAAAACTGGATATCTTTTAGACGATGTAACTTTACCCCCAAACTGTTTTTGAGATTGAAAAAACACCCAATTTCCATGACCACGTAGCTCCGTTCGCTACAAGAAACATCGGATTTGAGTGACGTCACCAAATGTGTATGAGCTGATTTGCCGTACGGCTATGAGACCCGTTCTGGCAAAACCCGAAACTTCTCGGCAAATGTGATTTCGCGCTACAGCCCGAAAAAGGTAAAAAAATAACCTCAGGGACCAAATTGACATTTTGGTATCACGTTGTAGGGGAAATTTTCTAGTTTCTGATTGACATCAACAACATTTTGACATACAACCTACAAAATGTGGAATTTTGAAGAGAAAAGTGGGATGTCAATCTCAAAAGTTGGCCAAAATCTTACGTCTAAAGCCCAAATCGCCTTCGCTTACGGCGAAAATGACTGTTCTTTTGGCGATCGTGTCTTAGATATTCTGCGTTGAACCCTGACACATTTGGTACCTACAGAAAGCTCTACCTCTGCTTATTCCAAATATAGTCATGGCATGATGTCATGCCACTCACTTTCATTCATAAATTCGTCTGAAACATGCGTAAGTTTATGCAAATCGTCTCCCAGACGCGTGAACAGCCTTGTTACTAAGACACGTGATCGAAATACGTGTTCACGATTGGTCAACTGCGCCGAGGACACCCTTGTTTACAAGCAACCTACGTGTTATACTATGGGGATCGCTGCAGCAGCGGCGCATGCTTGCATGCAACACGTGTATCGTGACTGCTGCTCAGCACGGAAATGTTGCAGTTTCCCGTTTTGTTAGACTGTTTTTGTTTTTTTTTAGCAAGTTGAGGTAGAAATTAGAATTTAAACCAACACACAAGAGAAAAAGAAGGTCACATTTATCTAACAAACCTTCATCATGCCATTTCGAAGAAGAATCAAGCTGAAATCACGGCATCAAGGAATACCTCTTCACTGCCGATTCTGCTGGTACTGTTGTTCGTACACCTGATCACGGCGATCGCGAATCTTGAGCTGATTACGGTAGGTTTTGTGCTTTTCAAACGTCGTATTTCCGTAAATATATGGGTGTAAAAATGATTTCCAATCAATTACAGCTCTTTGACTTAGTTATCATCCTTCATGAGTATGTAAGATTACCTCAGCTATACGCAATTCCCCCACAATGATCGATTTGTTGAGTCAATAATAACAGCAAATTGTGGCTGTAATACGAAGGAACAGCTGATCACGGCGATCGTGAATCTTGAGCTGACGATAGGTTTTGTGCTTTTAAAATCTATGGGTGTAAAAAATGATTCCAATGAACACAAACAACCAAACAAACAATTTCATGACGTGAATATATACAGTAGTTTTGGCGGACGATTTATTCTAGATTGACAACAAATTACACACCAATCTCCTGAAAAGTGCACACAGTTTGCCTATAGATACGTAAATCCCACTGGGTTGCATACACATTTGGTGACGTCGCAGATTTGGCACTTTTCGTAGCCGCATCGAACTTTTTCCAGTGCTCAAATTTGGTAAAAATAAAGATTCTTATATTCAAAACAGAGACAACTTTATTGCATGATTTATGTCAGAAATTAATCAAAATAACATTATACGATGGAAAACAGTCAATTTATATATTATTTCCTATAAATTTCTTCTTTAATGAAAAGTACAAATTACCTCGACTTATTTGTCGTTGCCATATATGTTAAGGGAAAGATTACCCCCCCCCCCCCCCCTGCATTCGGGAAGAAGTAAGTCAAGTGCTCCTTTTCCATGGTTGACGTCAAAGATGTAGCTTTCTCATATAGTGATGGTGGCACTGAAACTCTGAAAAAAAAGAAATATAGCTCTTCAACGGATTTTCCGATATTCCTCAATTTTTCATGATGTGTTCAACTGCTAAATTAATCTTCCTGCATTAACTTGTCCACTTGTATATTTTCATTCCATTTCCCTTCATGATACATTGTTGCCGTAACAGATTACAGACTGATGTACGGACGGATGGACACCCGAAAAACATCATATCTCTGGCGACAATTCCTGGCGAAGTCATGAAAAAGAAATTATACACCATAAAATCTTTGGGCTGGGAAACTATCAAGACAATTACTGAACAATATTTTTTATGAAATGCCGTATTGTGTGTGTGTGTGTGTGTGAGTTGCCTGTACAGGGCCCCGTTACTAGAAACTCGAATTGCGTTTAAACGCAACTTCACATCCAACGCAAGTATCTCCCGCAAATTGCGTTTGATTCCTGCGTTCCGTTAAGAAGAGACTTGCGTTTAATTGCAATTTGCGTTGATTCCGGTTAATTATTAAGATGTGAATCATTGTGGACGAGGATAGTCTGAAATTAGCCGAAATAAATCCCTGCAAACAGCAAAGGATGGCGGTAAGTATTGAAAAGTATGGTGAAATATGCAAATATGTGTCCAATATCTTGAATAATGAAGTTTTACAGAATGCTTATTTAGGATTGGTACTGGCTAGGATACCTCGATGTGCGCACAATTTGAATGGACTCACGTTGAACTCATCGTGAAGGATGCGCGGCACCGCCGAGAAGTTATGCGCTTAACTACAGGTGGAAATCAGGTGCTTTGACAAAAGAGAGCATCAATAATCGGGACTAGCGCTCTCACATCTAGAATACTTGTCCCTACTGCATTCCGCTCGCTTTAGTCTCTCTTTCAATGTGATGGCAACAATGAATTTGTGTACCTTGAATTGGAGCAGCGAATCAAAATGCAGTGTACAACTGACAATTTTAACAGCAAATAGTTTAAAAGCACGCTGGAGCACGCTTTAGCGGAGTACTTTATTTGAAAGATCAAAATATCCCAGATTAAAGAATAGAAAACTAACGGAAATGTGCGCATTATAGAAAAATATTAGGTTTTTAAGAGGGCCTAATTTTCATTTCATTTTGATTTGCGCATTACGAAGAAATTAGAAATATATGTTTATAATATTGAATTCTTTCCTAAACTACTCTTAATCAATTCGAGTATTTCATTAAAAATTTTACGGGGGAATAAAGCTTGTAATTCAACGACAAGGCATTAGCAATATTGTGTCTCGCCCACTTGCGAAAATAACCAGAAATATCGCGATCTCCGTTGCCACGCAAAAGAATTGTATCCCTGGCTGATTGTGAAATATCTGCCATAGAATGTAACATCCCATGAATGAGAAGGGCTATTTGATGCAATGCTAATTCCTCTATCTACTCCCCCTCCTCAACCTTTCCCCTTCTTTGAGATGGCATAAAAAGCCTCCACCTAGTTCTGTTAGATTAGACAAAGACAAAACAGGATTATAATCAGTTGCACAATAGAGGCGAAGTAAACTTTGTCTCTGGGGGGCATAGAAATGCAAAAAGGTTAAAATTGGTGTTGTGGTTGAAAACTGAACATGGAATAAGTTTCTAAAATTAATAAGTTTATAAGAAAGTTTGTCAACAGATATGAATAATGCTGAACATTATGATTGTAATAAGGCATGCATGCAAAGTGAACAAAGTAGAATAAATTTTTTTTGGAGACTTGATAATCTGTCAGGGGAAAAGTGAATGATTAGAGAGAGTTTAAAAGCAACAATGTTGAACAGATATGAGTAATATTATGGCATTGATATTGTATATGTGGGTAGGTCAAATATGTTTGTGGTTGCAGTCCAGCTGAGGGTTTCTAGATGATTTGTACAATGTAGTGTCATAACGAGCTTATTATTTAGAGAAAAATTTCTTGAAAGCGTTAGTGATTAAAACCTTTTATGGCAAATTGAATAGTGCATATAACCGTAAAAGTAAAAAGCATGCATAAAATTGAAGAGAACACAAAACACTGTGTTTATTTATGTATAGTTTTAAAATTCTTTTAAGTGCAAAATGTTGCTCGGCACCCGCGACACGGACGCAGATCACATATCATATTATTCACAGCAGTTCTTGTTTTGTATTAAAACTCCGCACTTCATACGAGAATAATGTATAGACATTTGCTTATTATTTTGGATGTGTTTTCTATTTTGAATAATATATTCAATATTGAAATGTGCAGGTACGAAGGGAGTTACCGAACTTGCTATCTTCTTCCTCAAATTAGTGCCTCAATTTAGTGCCTCTATAGTATACGCGAACCTGAAATAGTGGAAAGTATACAGATCAGAGGAGGAAAGCATTTCCAGTTGGAAAAGAAAAACTCTGGTATCCAGATGAAGCAAAATGACCAAGTAAAGTGTCTGACGGAACCAGAGTGTCTACACAGATCGCCTACGCATCAAACCGTATGTAGTCCCATGCGTAAGGAAGTGAGGACACGCAAACTCTCGTCAGCACTGACAAAATGAGGTAACATTGGTATTGGTATTACACTCATCTCCGTGAATGCGATGTTTTAAAATTGATAAACCTACACTCATGGAATGTGTCGGTGTGCAGTATTTGTGAGGTGCCTTCTGTCTTTTACTGAAACAGAACAGATGTCATGACATTCATTCGTAACTATGTGATGTGATGTGATCGGCAACAGACTAAGCTTATAAACTAAACTACATTATCTATAGCCATGCGTGCGTGATACAAATTGAGCTCCCACGAACCTTGCAATTTGCACGTCTTTCGAAACTGTGTTGAATTTGGAATATTTTTGTGTCTCTGCCATAGTCGTGAAACGAACTGGTGACTAATTTTCAAAATGTCGGCCAAAGCGAAAGCTACCGCGGAAGCAGCAGCCATTCAAGCGGTTGAGGATTACCTCAAAAGTGGAGATTTTCTAGATGCCATCGAGAGCGCAGTTGAAAGGGCTTTTGACAAACATCGCGAAGTTCACTCTGCGAATAAATGAGCTTGAGAAAGCCAATACCACCATAATGGAACGATTAGAACACATCGATGGAAAATCATTGGAGCTTGAGTCGTCTCAGAATGCCAAGGCAGCTGAGATAAAGAGGCTAACCGGCATTGTCGATGCCCAGGCAACGTCTATCAATAATCTGACACTCGCCATGAACGAAGCCGAACAATACTCGCGGCGCAATTGTCTGAAGTTTTATGGTGTGAAAGAGAGTGACGGCGAGAACACCGATCAGGTCATCTGCAAATTAGCCTCCGAACGCCTTGGCATCCCCCTGACAATGGCCGATCTTGACCGATCGCATCGCATCGCTCCAATTAGGAACAACACGACGGACTCACGCGCGGGACCAGCCAACTCAAATGTCAGGAAGCCTCGCGCAATCATTGCCAAGTTCTGCTCATACCGCATGCGCAGTGCGGTGCTTCGCGCTCGGAGGAAGCTGAAAGGGACTGGCATGGGCATAGATGAGGCTCTGACGAGCACCAATCAGGAACTCTTGCGGGCCGCAAAGGGTCATCACAAGGTGAAGGAAGCGTGGTCCACTGATGGAAGAATCGTTGTTCTGTTACCTGCCACGAATGGAAAAACGATCAGAAGAACAATACACAGCAAAAAAGACTTGGACAAACTCTGACGTCACTAGAAACCATGCATATCACTACTGACACATTCCAAAAATGTATACGTTATAACTTTTTTCCCTTTCTTTTCTCATTAAATTTTCCTCCTTGATACTTTTTGATCATAGGCGGGAAATATATATTTGTATTTTTTTTTCATCTTCACTTTTCCTTCCAGTGCATTACTGTTTTGTCATTTTCTTTGTTTCACAATTGTCCTGTTATTAGGTGATCCGAGTATCCTCTCGGATCACCTTCTGTATCTGTACGGATTCTTTCTTTTTTTTCTTTATTTCTCCCCAAAATTTGTGCAGAGGTTAACTCAGAAAGTGCTATGCCTATGAAGTTCAAACTTATACCATGTATGCATCATGTCCCAAAGACGACAAATCTAATGTATCATTGTGATCAGTCGACCGTGACGTCACTATGACGTCATTATATGAAAACACATTTTCATGCATATCTCATTAATGGAATTGTATATTTCAATGAAATTTACGTCACATATATTTCAAGCCAAGCGCATTTTAATCATACCCTCAAAATTTATTTTTATTTCAAAACGCGCGCGTACGCGCGCGTTGAAATATTTGTATGCTCAAATCCAGCTCAAATTTTTTTTGCACACGTTTCAGACCATTTGGAGCATTTTTTGAAAAATTGAAAAAATCGGACGGACGCGTACGCGCGCGCACATATACGCACGCACAGCTAATATGAAATAGAAATTTTCAATTTTTTCACACGGATCGGATGTCCGAAATGTCAAGGAATATTTCTACCAAGTTTCAAGTCGATCCGACTCAATATGACGTCATACGGGCCCGTCAAATTCAAAATTCCGCGCGTGCGTCAATGGGGATACACAGTGCAACTATGCCAAAAAACCGCCAATTTTAAATCGGAATTTACTCGTCAGGATGGACGGTGACCCCCCATTTTCTTTACATATTCTGACAGGTGATGAGTTGTACATGTCATTTCATGGACTGGCTATGCTGATAAAATGATAAAAGATATCAAATTTCTTAATAAAGTAAAAAAAGTAAATTTTCAAAATAACGTCATCAAATTTCAAGTTTACTCGAGCGTATCTCACTAATCCTTTGCCAATTTTCACCCAAATTTCAATATGTTGTAGCTTATTTAATGTTCTTTCATAAATGTATTTAAACAATTTTGATTTGATGACGACATTACCTCGAAAAAATGGATTGAAGGTAACCTTGTCAAATTTGACCAGTTTACGTGTAATCTCTATGGGAGTGCAATTTTTATGGAAATGAAAATTGACATGACTATCTTTATCGAGCACTAGCTCACTTATGCTTCGGTGAATTTCTCTAAGATTTTATCATGATGTAGCTGAGATGTAGGGCTATCGTAAGTGTGCCCTTTGTTTTTTCATACGTTGTCGGGATCACGTGAAAAAACTTGGTTGAAATTGAAGTTTATCTTCGATGTATTGCAATATTTCTTTCTTTTTGCATTTTTTTTTTGCAATAACTCAAGAAAAACAGCCCCTATCACCTTCATATTTTGCACATGTTTAGTTCATGTCACGAAAATTATTTCATAAAATTACAACTGCTTGATCAGACGCCATCTTGGGTATGTAAATTAGGGTCAAAGGTCATAAATGTTTCATCCTGTATCTTGGTGAATACATGTCCTATCTTTCCCATATTTTGCACACGTAAAGACTATGTTACAGGAATCATTTCATAACATAACCACTTTTTGCTCAGATGCCATCTTGTCTGTGCAAAGTGGGGTCAAAGGTCATAATGTACTTCTTTTTTCTATCTTTGCTATGACGTGTTATCTCTATGGGAGCGAATTTTTTAGATGTGAAAATTGACATGACTCTCTTTATCGAGCACTATCTTACTTATGCTTCGGTGAATTTCTCTCAGATTTTAATATGTTGTAGCTGAGACTTTGCAGTCTCAGGACTTGAATCATTGATTACAAAAAAAGATCGGATCACCTTAATTTGTCAGTGATGACAAATTACAATCTCTAGTTCATTTTCGTTCTGTGTTTTCACTCTTTAGAAATGTCAAACGACTTTGCGATAAAAGAAGACCTACGTATTAAACAAAATGAAAATATGAAGATGTACAATGTAACTGATACAATCTTATGCTCAAATCTGAACGATGAAAGTAATCATTTGACTTGTTTACCTTTTGGAAAAATTGGAGACTCAGAATTCAAGTCCTTATTTTCGCCGATAAAAAAATCCAAACATGAATTATTGAATTTTCTGAATTTAGATTCTGATCAGTACCAAGATGAAGATGAAAATTTTAATCCCATCATCCCAATTGAATACTATTCGACTTCTGAATTTAATGAAGCCGTAGCAAAATACTCAATGGCTAACAACTTCAGTATGATCCATTTCAATGCAAGGAGCATGTCTCAGAACTTTGATAGGATTCATACTTACCTTTCATGCATTAAGATTAAGTTTTCAGTGATAGGTATATCTGAAACTTGGATAAATTCAGCAACACATGCTCCTTTTACTCTTGAAGGATACAAATTCATCCATGTTGACCGACCAACCGGTCGTGGAGGTGGAGTTGGCCTCTTCATCCGAGAAGGGTTGAACTTTACACTCTACGAGCCTACGGAGTATTGTGAAGGAGTTGATCATTTATTCATAAAAATTAATTGTAAATTATTTCGAAATATTATAGTCGGAGTGATATATCGTCAACCAAACTATTCAGTTTCTGCATTCACTCCTTATTTTGAAAAGATAATAAGTGAAATCAATATAAAACATAATTGTGTATATTTGATGGGAGATTATAACATTGACTTGATTAAAAAAGATGTAAGTTCACCCATATTGGAGTTTTTGAACACAATCATTTCTTCTGGATTTCACCCATTGATAGACAGACCAACTCGTATCAGTGCTACGTCAGCCACAATTATTGACAATGTATTTACAAATGATAACACCGCCCCCAGCCTGTCAGGCATCCTGATGACAGATATTTCTGATCACTTACCAATATTTCATATTTCATTATATCCAGAGGAGAAACATAATAGAAAGAAGTTAAAAACAATAAGAAAAATTACCAAAGACAACTTAGCTACCCTTACCGCCGACCTAGCACTCACGGATTGGTCGAGAGTGTATGAAGATAATGATCCGGAGAGGGCGTATAACGTGTTTTGTGATATATTTATGAATCTTTATGATATGCATTTACCCCAAAGAGAAATTAAGGACAAAAGGAATCAAGAAATTAGAAAACCATGGGTCACACGTGAACTTTTAAAATATATCAAAAAGAAAAATAAATATTATAAGATTTATGTTAATTTTCCCTCAGAATTTAATAATAGAAGGTATAAAAACATACGGAATAAAACTACTCTTTGTTTACGCAAAGCAAAGAAAGATTATTATTTGAAGAAGTGTGATTTGATTAAAGGTAATACAAAAGAGACATGGAAATTCATTAATGCTATTTTGGGGAAAAAAAAGATTGACACCAATGACCAACAAACGTTTTCGTATGACGGGACTGATATTGATGATGCCAGTGAAATTGCTGAACATTTTAATGAGTACTTCATCAATATTGGATCAAATATATCCGCTGGTTATACAACTGATACAAATAATGACGAATTTCTTACTTATATGAATGAACCTGTCACTAATACTTTGTTTTTTAAACCAGTTACAGTAGATGAAATTTTAGATATTGGAAAGGCATTGAAATCTGGAAAAAGTTGTGGTTTTGATGATATTGATTCAATTGTGGTCAAACATGTTTTGCCTTTTATTGTTGAACCTTTTTTGTATATATGTAACTCTTCGTTAAGTACTGGTATTGTACCATATAAAAAAAAAGTATCAAAAGTTATACCTGTTTTTAAAAAAGATGATCCCAAAATATTTACAAATTACCGTCCGATATCTATTCTGCCTTGTTTTTCAAAAATATTAGAAAAAATAGTTTTTACTCGTTTTTATGGTTTTCTGCTCCAGCATGATTTATTATATGAAAGTCAATATGGATTTCGGCAAAACCTGTCTACAGATATGGCAGTCATAGAAATACAGGACAGAATAATTCAAGAAATTAATGGTGGTAAAAATGTTTTAGCAGTATTTATGGATCTCTCTAAAGCCTTCGACTGTCTTTCTCACAAAATTTTATTACAAAAATTACAATATTATGGTGTTAGAGGTGTGTGTTTTAATTGGTTTAGATCTTATTTATATGGAAGAAAACAATTTACTGTGTATGATTCTTTTAGCTCGTCTCTTAATAATATTGAAACGGGTGTGCCACAAGGATCCATTCTTGGACCTTTACTGTTTTTAATTTATATAAATGACATTGTAAGCTCTTGCCATGAATCTCATTTCATTTTATATGCAGACGACACCTCACTTCTTGCCTCACATAATGATATTAACGTTTTGACTGAATCTGTAAATAAAAGTCTTTTTCAAGTACATAACTGGTTCAAGTGCAATATGCTTACTTTAAATATAAGTAAAACGCAATGTGTATTTTTCAAACGCGGAAATGTACAATATAATACTGACGATATAATTTTGAAAATTGGTGAAACTCGTTTGAAATTTTATGAATCTGTAAATTTTTTAGGTATTGTACTGAATAGTAAGTTGAGTTGGAATGATCATATTGATTTTGTATGTACAAAAATTTCTCGTTTTATTGGCATCTTAAATCGACTGAAATATGATGTGCCAGGTTACATATTGTTCACTCTTTATAATGCTTATATTTTATCCGTTTTATCTTACTGTAATTCTATCTGGGGAAATACGTATTCTTGCCAAACACAAAGACTTCTCTTACTTCAAAAGAAAGCGATTCGAATTTGTACAAAATCAGATTATAGAGCTCCAACATCTAAACTTTTTAAATTATTATGCACCCTGAAATTGCAAGATGTAAATAAAATGCAAATATGTTCTTTTATGCAACGTTATCATGCAAAAACTCTTTCGCCTTATATACAAAATATGTTTTCTTTGAACTCTGATGTACATAATTATTATACGAGATCCTCAACTCATTTTCATCGATGGCGTTTTTTAACTGACAAATGTAAATACTCGTTACGTCATACTGGTCCTGTTCTTTGGAACAAGCTAGATTTGAGCAAACTTAATGTGCAATTTAATAATACTTTTAAAAGACAGTATAAGAAGATGTTGATTAGTAAGTATTGATTTTTGGATATGGATAATTAGTCTTCTTTTTATTTGTATGTTGTAGAAAGTATATCCATTGCTGTTATTGATTTTAGGTACATAATGTTATCACAATAGCATTCGAGTTAGTTTTTATAACGATTATATTACGGGGTATGTGCAACATAACAAGCCTATTCTGGCTTTCTACGCGCATACCATTTTCTGGTTAACCACATACACAGTGTCAATGAGCTTTTGTTTTTATTGTACCTATATTCTATCTGTTTTCCTTATTTTTTTTCATAATACTTTCCTGTTTTGTCAATGTTTTCATTGTTTTTGTTTGTATTTCTGCACCTTTGCACAATGTGCTCATATTTACATGTATTTTTATCTACACTGTATATTGAATCGGAAATAAAGATTGAATTGAATTGATATCAGTAGACAGTGATAGATGATTGATTGCTGTTAAGTATATGATGGATGCCAAGTGGCTCTAACTTTGAGCCTGTTTTTTATTTTAACACTTGAAACATGTAAGTAGAAAACAAACATCAGTCAAGAAAAGAAAAACACTTTTAGAGAGCTTTGTTACATGGTATATGTACAAGCTACAGGCATTTTCATAACAAAGCAAAATCAGATACAACATAAAGTTTTGTTGTTTCATACAGTATAGTATCACTAAAAATGGCAGTGAACTGAAAGTATGAAAAGTAAAATAACTGTTCTTGTATATCAGTACACCAACTTATATAAACAGCAATAGAAAAAAAACCAAGAGAAAACTACTTGATCTTTTGTATATATGAGAACAGTATCTTATCATAATGATACCTTAGAATGAAGTAAGCATAATAAAAATTTACATGACACACTGCATTCATTGTCATAGTTATTGGTAACACAGAATCATATGAAAAAGAAAAATTGATAAATTTAATTTACATGTACAGTACATATTAAACTTTTGTTGTAGTTTATATACAGTATCTTTAAAAATTGTCAGTTGAATGAGAAATAAATGATTGGTTTGTACTGTACATATGAAAAGCACTAAGCAAAACTGAAGCAGACACTTTTTTCTTGTATGCCAATGGTATCTTATTACAAAGATATTACTTTTTCGTAGCAGTTCTTGTTTCATATTAAGGCTGCATACTTCATACAAGAAAAATGAAATGACATTTGCTTATTATCTTTGAGGTTTTATCATGTTTTGAATAATATCTGCAGATAAGTGGTTTTAGGTATGAATGACACATAATAAAGTTGTGTTATATGATAGATTTTTATAAGTTATATGATGTGTAGCAAATGATTCTAACTTTAAGCCTATTCTTAATTTTAAACACTTGAAACATGAAAGTAGATAACAAATATCTGTCAAGAAAAGAAAAACATTTTTAGAGAGCTTTGAATCTCCTATCTCATATTTCTCTGTTACATAGCACATGTACAAGCTACAGGCATTTTTATAAAAAGCAAAATTAGATACAACACAAAGTTTTGTTGTTTTATACAGTATAGTATCACTAAAAATGGCAGTGAACTGAAAGAAAAGTGAATTAATGTAACTGTTGTTGTATAGCTGTACACCTACAGATATAAGAGCAATAGAAAAAAACAACAACAACAACAGAAAAGTACTTGATCTTTTTGTTTATGAGAACAGTATCTTATTATCATATTTTGTCAGAATGCAGCAAGCATAGTAGAAGTTTACAAGACACACTGTATTCATCATCATAGTTCTCGGTAACTCAGAATGAACTTGGGGCATTTACATGAAAAAGAAAACTGCACACATTTACATGTAGATATTAAACTTTTGTTGTAGTATACAGTATCTTTGAAAATTGTCAGTCAAAAGAAATATAAATGATTGGTTTGTACTGTACATATGAAAAGCACTAAGCAAAACTGAAACAGACAATTGTTTCTTGTATGCCAATGGTATTTTATCATTACGAAATTACTTGGGGAAAATGGTGTAGTGGTATGATTAGGCCAAGAAGTAAGATGAAAATAAACTGATGTGAAAGATCATGGATGAAAAGGATTTAACTGCAGTACATTATATGTTACTGTTACCGTATAGGATGAAGTATAGAAGTATACTCCTATACTTCATAAAGTATGAAGTATAGAAGTACGGGTAGAAAGAAATGTATCTGATACATGTATAAGGTAATGAGTTGTTAAGTGTTAAAATGGTGGAGTTAAGTAAAGTTTCCGTTTTTATTCTTGTGCATCAAAAAGAGTCTGAGATGAGTCTTGGCTGGATTGCTGTGGTGATGCTTCTGGTGTAGTTGCTTGTGCAGTAGTTGCTGGATTACGTGGCGTTGGTTGTGATGCAACTGTGTCTTCAGAATCCAGCATCGATGAATCCTCAGAAAATGAATCTTGGCTTCCGCACACTGTGCACAATGTGAAGTTGTCTTTTGTGTCTTTAAGTTTTTGGAGTTGTTTGTAGTAGTCTCTTTTGGCTTGACTGGTTTTCTCCAGTGCAGTATGCAACCGTGCAATTGTACCTTCCATTCTGTCTATGCAACAATCCATTTCTTCACTGATACGGTCAATCATGTCCAGAGCTGCTTATGGAGATATTTTCTGTGCCTTCATTCTTGCTACTACTCCACTAAGTTGAAGTGTGCATGACCTCATCTTAGTACAGGTATCCATCTTATGCTAAAAACACAACAAATATCTCACATTTAGTGCCCATCATGAAAAGACAGATCAATTTTTTATGCGTTTTTTATTTCTTTCCTTTTTAGTTTGTCTTTGCATATGATCCTGTTGTTTGTTGACTAATAAAACAACAGAAGATAAGGAAAACTTATGCAATATAATGGTTGCAGGGGCAATGATTAAAGATGTGGGATTAGACTTTTGATAAGATGCCTAGTGTAATGTTTTTTGTACACTTACAAGGACAGTGATTTCTTAGTGTGAGCAAGCCTATTTTGATGAGATTAGATAAAAGTAAGGGATTCATCTGTCTAAAAAGTTACAAGGAATGAGATATAGCTGTATGATTATGCATACAATTAGAAATAAGAAAAAAAGTAACAGAACAACATACTAAACATTTGCCTTGGAATAAAGTACTGAATACTAGTGTTGTTGTTTTGAGTTTAAATTGTGGTCTGGAACTGTCCTGGCAACTTTGTAGTTTTGTAAGCAGGATCCTGGCTTGTTATTATTCCTGGAAGAAAGCATAGAATGATCTATGAATAATTATTTCATAGTATACAAATAATGCATTTGATGAGTTCATTATATGATCTTTTGAACTTTTGTTGAGACTGGGTGCATCCATTCCAACGAAGTCAAAGGCTGAGTGAAATAGATACAGACAGTCTGAACGAGAATAGATCATAAAATAAATGAATGACGAAATGATCATGTTTTATGCAGCGATGTTTCTACATCCTGTTATTTGACAACATAAAAAGCTATAAGTAGATCTATCCTCAAACATTTCTTCTCTTACAGAAGATTTTTTAGAGACTTGGCAACCTGTGAAGGGTAAAGTGAAAAACAATAATATAGAGCAGCAGCAATAAGAGATATGAGTAATTTTTATTGCAGTGACATTGTATGTGTATGAAGATTAAATGTGTACTTCTGGTTGCAGTCCAGCTGAGGAGTCGTAGATGTTTTTTACAATGTACTGTCACAATCAGCCTGTTATTGTAGTAATTGTATTGTAATAATAACACAAAGTTATTGGAAGAAGAAGAGTTAGTATCTTGTGGTAATTTGAATGTTTAATATAACAGTAACAGTAAAAAGCATGCAAAAAGTTGATGAAAACACCAGATTTGAATGCTGAACATAATAACTGTAATAAGGCATGCACATAAACTGACCAAAGTGGAATAATTTTTTTTTTTTTTTTGGAGACTTGGTAACGTGTCAGGGGTAAACTGAATAATTAGATGGAGCTTGAAAAGTAAGCAGTATTTTAACAGATATGAGTAATTTTCACTGCAGTAGATACTGTATGTGTGTGAAGATTAAATGTGTTTGTGGTTCTGGTCCAGTTGAAGGCTCCTTGGCGATTTGTACAATGGAGTAAACAATCAGTTTATTACTGTAGAGAACAAGATAACAAAACAGAGTTTGTGGGAGAAAAATAAGAAAACAGAATTTTTTGAAGAAGAGTTAATGTGCAAATCTATGATGATAATTTGAATGCTGAGTATAACAGGAACAGTAAAAAAAGCATGCATAAAGTTGAAGAGAACACAAAACACTGTGATCCTTCAACCACTTTGCACTGAGTATTTATGTATAGTTTTAATATTCTTTCAAGTGCAAAATGTTGCCCGGCACCCGCGACACGGACGCAGATCACATATCATATTATTCACAGCAGTTTTTGTTTTGTATTAAAACTCCGCACTTCATACGAGAATAATGTATGGACATTTTGCTTATCATTTTGGATGTGTTTTCTGTAATATTTTACATTTTGAATAATATCAGTAGATAGTGATAGATGATAGATTGCTGTTTGCTGTGAAGTATATGATGGGTGCCAAGTGGCTCTAACTTTGAGCCTGTTTTTTATTTTAACACTTGAAACATGTAAGTAGAAAACAAACATCAGTCAAGAAAAGAAAAACACTTTTAGAGAGCTTTGTTACATGGTATATGTACAAGCTACAGGCATTTTCATAACAAAGCAAAATCAGATACAACATAAAGTTTTGTTGTTTCATACAGTATAGTATCACTAAAAATGGCAGTGAACTGAAAGTATGAAAAGTAAAATAACTGTTCTTGTATATCAGTACACCAACTTATATAAACAGCAATAGAAAAAAAAAACCAAGAGAAAACTACTTGATCTTTTGTATATATGAGAACAGTATCTTATTATAATGATACCTTGGAATGAAGTAAGCATAATACAAATTTACATGACACACTGCATTCATTGTCATAGTTCTTGGTTACACAGAATCAACTTTAGGCATTTACATGTAAAAGAAAACTGTATATATTTAGGTTTACATATATGGTATCTTTGAAAATTGTCAGAGTTGGAAAGAGAAATAAATGACTGCTTTGCACTGTACATATGAAAATGAACTTAACAAAATTGAAGCAGGCCTTTGTTTGTTTTATGCCAATGGAATTTCATCATAAAGAAATTACTTTTTTTGAGCAATTCTTGTTTTGTATTAAGGCATTACATGTTTAGAATAATATCAGTAGAAAGTGGTTTTAGGAATAATGACAAATAGTAAAGTTGCAATATGATAGATTACTGTGAAGTACATGTACATGATGGGTGCCAAATTGCTCTAACTTTGAGCTTGTTTTTCATGTTAACACTTGGAACATGAAAGTTATACCACTCTGTTCATTTTCACAAGAGTGTTTCTGTTGCAATCCATACTGGCTTGTGGTAGGAAAAATATGATTCCAAGTGCCATATTGGATGTTGTCTTCACTCAGTGATGTGTAGATATGATCTATTGTTGTCATACCATTAGTAGTAGGTTCTTTGATGAGTTGTAGGCAGTCAAATTTAGCAATGTGTGTCTGAAGGGTCCTATATGATGATGATGAAGGGTCAGCATCAATATTGAAGTCACCCACTATGACAGTTTTTTTATGAGGTGACTTTCAAATTTGTGAGAGCCATCTGTATGTTTTTCATACGTTCTTTTGGCCGACAGTACATGCAGACGACTTGAACATTTACAGGACTGGATATGGAGGCTAGAGTGACTTCCACATTATTCACGTTCAACGATTTACATGAACATGCAATGTTCTTTCTGTAATACACAATGTTTCCGTACGCTGTTCTTTGTGAGAAAAAAATCATTCCGATGGATGAGGAACTCAGGAAGCTGTACATTACTATCTGGGTCAGATGAAGTTTCAACAAACACATTCATATCTGAGTCATTGAAGTTCATATCAGCTTGCACATCCTTGGCATGTAGATGAAGACTCTGTACATTGTGAAAGCATATCTTAAACAGACTTCTGTCTACCTTGTAAAGGGGGGTAAATGACAGCTGAAGTCTGGCTTGTGTACGAAGGCGCTTCATTTCTGCTTGAACTTCTTTGGAGACCTGAATCTTGTCAGCATAAACATCATTTAGTACAAAAACATTGTCCAAATTTGTGACCCTACTAAAGGCTACATAGTGAAGGTGTTGTCTCCTTTACTTGGCAACTCTATGACAGCACTATTCATGGAATCTCCTTGACATCCGTGGACAGTTTTTGCAACTGCTAATTGAATTGGGAATTGTCGACGAAGGACTTTCGCATTCTTATACTTTCCAACTGGAAATTCTCTGGTAATAGTAAATATAAGTGTCCATGTTTTCTCTATAACATGTCCCTTATAAAGATGTTGAGACTCTCCTCGAAGTTTCATTCCAATTTGGCCGTCATCAAATTCTACCCAAATGATTGAGGGTATTGTCTTCCCTTCTGCATAATGGAAACGTTTGGTGATACGTCCTGCACCATTGACTAAGCCATCAGCTGTATCTACATTTACTGTCATCTAATTCCGAAGACCAACAGCAGTTTTGACAAATTTACCTAATCCCATGGCTTGTCCTGGAAACACTGGAGCCTTTTCCTTTATTCTTTCTTTGATGCTATTTGGAACATTTCCAATTACAATGTCTGCTGCCTCAACTGCAACCTTTTCAGTTGTGGCTGTGTCATAAGCATGGTCATTGTGTTCCTGGACTCCTTTATTGAAATACTTTATGTGTGTTGACTGAGGTGGGTAGTTTGAATCTGCTGAAGGAACAATTCTGGACCTGAGCAGGGTAATATCCTCTTCTGTTTGAAGACCTTCTCTCATACGAATCAAGAGCTGTGCAAATGACCAGTCATCTCGCTGCCTCATGATGTCTGTTAATTCATATAGTTTGAAATTATCAATCCAAACATTTGGAGCTAAAGCATAGTAATCAACCGATGATGTTTGAAAGACCCACTTGTCCATAACTGGTTGTAGCTGAAAGAGATCCCCAACACACACTACATGAACACCTCCAAATGGAGTCTTGGTGCCCATGATTTCTTGAAGTCGCAGATTGATAAACTGGAACATGCTGGAACCACACATTGAGATCTCATCTATGCACAGAAATTTTAAATAACGGAACTTGCATCTCAAACTGTTCAGTGTGTCATGATTCAAATTCTTGTAATTGAACGACTGGTTGGCTGGTATGTTGAATGTAGAATGAAGTGTACTTCCTTTTATCAAATATGCTGCCTTTCCTGTAGGAGCTGCTAGAAGAACACGTACTGAGTCAGGATTTTCTCCTTCTGCTGTGTTGTAATACATGACGAGCGCTTGATAAAGTGACTTCAGGACACGGGTTTTGCCTACACCTGCTCCACCACTGATGAATATGAATTGTTGTTCAGCTGAAACTTTAGCAGTATGAAGCACATGATAAAAAATTTCTCTCTGCTTGGTGTTGAGGGATCTGACTAATGCTCTGAACTCCTCATCAGAAAGCCGGTTTCGGTGTGTCTCCTGGATTGTATCACAACTTGGTATTCCAAGATCCTCCCCAAGTCATAGTGCTTATACAGATCCTCTGTGTCAGAATCATTGTCTGTATGTTTTTCTTTTGGATCAAGATGGATAGTGCATGGTGCAAGGTCATCCCATAGGGTTTCATCTTCCTCGTCTCTTTTTGATAACTGCTCTTCTGCATTATCTAAGTCTTGTGCCTTTTTTTCGTACTCTGCTTTCTTCTTGTCTATGTGTTCCTGAACTTCTCTGTATCTACCTTCAAATGTTTCACATTTACCAATTATTTCACCCTCTATCCTCCATGGAAAGAACAGCATCAACATTTCCCGATAGTAATTTTCAGGATCCTTTTTCACAGAATATCTTCTGTAACGAATACATTTTGTTTGTTTGCGCTTCCTGACATATGTTCCATCCATGAGTTTGACTCTATTTGTGCAGTTTTCATCATCTGCATAATTTTGTACATCATCATCTATGTTTCGTTCATAGTCACTTTCTGGAAGTTCTTGTTCTGGTTTTTTTAGTTTTCCTGTTTTGTTTTTCATTTCTCTTCACGCAGTCAAATGAAGATTCAAAGTCTGCAAGGCACATATTTTCCAAGCTCTTTGGTCTGAGTGTATACCGTAAGATATTATTGCTACTTTTGATGTCTTCAGAATCATCAGGTAAACTTTCCAACTCTTCAGCACTCTTCACGATGAAAGGTCGTTCATCCAATGGGGCCGTGTTTATGAAACTGAATCCTCTACTTGATCTTCGAAAAGGAAGCTGCAAGGCTAGATATACTGCTTCTTGAGCACAGATTTCAACATGCCTCAAAAACTTGTTACCGATGCTTCTAACTTGATCTCTAATAGAAGACTTGTGATTCTTTGCCTCTTCACAAGTACTACGTAACAATTCACTCATGCCTTTTTGTGCCTTACTGACATATCCAATGACGTACATGGCACATGAATAAGCACTGGTGATATACTGTATATCAATGTTTGCTTGCCACGCTTGCAGTACATGTTGATTGAAGCCATTCACTCTTACTGCATTTGGACTTTGTTTGAGGAAAACTTTGTCATCTTTTATGCTGGATCTCAAGGCCATTATATAGTATTTTTCTGTCATCCCTACAGCATGGAGGAATTCATCAAATGTTAAATCCATTCCTTGACTGTTTTCCTGTAGAAATATAGCAACTCTGCTCCAATTTTCCTTATGCATTCTAAGTTCATGTGGCAAGACTTCATCTACTGTGAGCGTTTTCAAGAGACGAGTTGTGCGCATAGGTGGCATTGGAAAGTTGAACCTACATGATTTGGTTTTCTTTCTTTTACAGGTGTGACTATGTCGATGAGTTTGCAGTTTAACCAAATCACCTAAATCTTCGGTTTCTTCAGTGGAAATATATTTGTCAATAAATGCTTCTACCTCTGACACTGGATTTTGGTTGTAAATAGGAGCATCTTCAACCCACAGAATACCATGTATGTGTGGACTTCCACGCTGCAGCATTTCGACGCGAAAAAAATAATCACGTATTTTTCCAAGTGGTGCTGAAGGGCTCTTTAGAAAGAGACGGAAAAAGGCTTGAACTCTGTGATCAAACAAGCGGGAAGTAGTTACAGGATCTGAGCGAATGAGTCTGCATTTTGTTTCCCAAGTCATTGCCTTTACTTCTTCCTCTGTGTAGTGCACATTGTCTATAAGATATCCAAGAGATGTAAGTAATTCTGTCCATCGAGTCTCGGCAGCTGAGAGGGTAATGAACCATGTTGGTAGTCCAAGCTGACGGACCATAGCACAAAGGTCACGTTTGGCAGTTTTCCAGTATGGTGGTGATGCACGCAAGGTCCGGAATATCTTATAACCCTCATCAAACGTGACAAGTTTCTCAATATTTTATGGATCTTTTAGGTCACCAGCTGTCAGTCTCATCCCTTTAGTCTTTTTCCTTTTTAATGATAACCACATTCTGTCCTGAATTTGCTTGTTCTGTAATTTCTTTGCTTTGAGGAAAATGTTATTGATGTTCCTTGCTGCCCTTCGGTCAGATCTCCTAAGTTCACATTTAACTATGTCACTATACTTCAGATTAATATGCCTTTCTGCATTTGTTTGTCTCATTTCTCAACAGTATATTGATGGGAAAGCTAGCTCTTCTAAGTGTGGAGCGGTTAGACTGATGGGCTGATTTCCTTCACTTGGAGCAACAGAAAAGCACTGACTGGTATCAGTGCTGGGAATATCTTCTTGCATCATTGTATCTAACATACCAGCTGGACCATGTGTGCTTTCTACAGTTTCATCTGTTTCACTCCACTCATCTTCTGAATCAGGTGTTTTGTCATGTCTCAAGTGTTCTTCACGATGAACTTGACTTTTTGTACTTGTTGCATTGTTACACCCACCAATACAACTTTCTTCATCATGCACTTGGTCTTGTTTGTGGGATTTGTCACGAGCAATTATTGCTAACCAATCACTTTTCCTCATGTGAGGAATATGTTGTGTCAGCCATTCATTGTCTATTCCATTCAGTACATGTGATTTATAAAGTGGCTTCTTCAGGAGATATTTTGTTGCTGCCAGACATTTGTTTGGTCTGATATTTTGGTACATTACATGTGATTTGTATCTGAGTCGTCTTTTGAGCTTAACAGGAACGGTGCCCGAATCATCCAAACGTCTTGGTAGAGAAGTTACACAAGTCAAATTGTTGGCTGGTACATTCACAACATTGCCTGTTAGCCCAAACTGGCCACCTCTTGGAAGTTCTCTTATCTGCATAAATGGATTTATTGGGGAAACAAGCCTTTCTTCCAATGAATTTAGGTCAAGTTCCTGGGGTTTATCAGGAAATGGCAGCAAATTCATCGTGGATAAAGGCGGAAGTTTTTTCCGTTTAATATACAATGCACATGTGATACACATCCACTCCTTATTGTCATGGCTCAGTTTCCTGTTACAGCACTGTTTGCGAAGCTTCTCATCATTGATATGCACTGTATTAGCAGGAATCACTGACTCTTTGAACCAAAGTTGTGAGCAACAGGTACAAACATAATTGCATCCAGTTTGGACAGCTTCTCTGAATGTTTGTATAGCAATGTCAATATCTCCCAGTTTCTTCTTTAGGTACTCTTCTTTCTTACGCTTTTTCTTGATATTTTCTTGAGTTCGAAAGTCACAGTTTCTTCTTTTTCTTTTTCTACCACGTTGCTCTACATGTCTTTCTTTATCTCTGAAGGGATAGTCTAACCTTTTGCTCCTTTTTCGTTTCACATCTGACAGCCTCTCCTTAAATCTGTATTGAGGGTCCTTCCTCATAACTTTCTTGGTCACTGTTTCAGTTTGTCTATATTCTGGATCATTCTCTTTTTCCTTTTACTTTCCACCTCTGACCGTCTCTCTTGATCTCTAAAGTCCGGATGTGATCTCTTGAGCGATTTTCTTGTTAAGTCTGACTGCCTCTCTTTACCTCTGAATTCAGGATCCTTCCTCACAACTTTCTTGGTCACTGTTTCAGTTTGTCTATATTCTTAATCATTTCTCTTTTTCCTTTTACTTTCCACCTCTGACCGTCTCTCTTGATCTCTAAAGTCCGGATGTGATCTCTTGAGCATTTTTTTTTTTAACACCAGATATATTTACAATGCAATGTTTTATTCTGTTTTTGTCATGAACCTCATTTTCAAGCAGAAATGTGTGACATTGAGTGTTACCTCTTTCTCTCTTCTCTGATTTAAATTAGAAGATCCTCTTTGTAGAAGAGTGACTCTCTGGTTTATTTCCCAGACAATTGAATGCAAATGCCACAGCAAATGCTCCACACGCTGGATCAGTTGTCTGCTGTTTGACAATAGGATACTGTGTGCACTCTGCAAGCTCTCCATACAATAACTCTAACTGGGGCTTCAATTGTTGTATCCTGTTTACTTGTCTTACGTCTTAAGCTGTCATATACATAAACAGCTTGTTTGTTTGGATCCAAAAATGAAGTGACCCAGTGGTTGTTAATATAATGAAAGTTAATAGATGATTGTAATCCTGACTCTATGGGTCCACAACAAGTCTGCTCTTGCAGTGCTACTGTCATAGCTGCTGGGGTCATACTTCCAATGTTAAAATCATGTTTGGAGTCTTTGGACTTCATAAGTTTTGTAACAGCATCAATTACATCATCACTCATATAAGTTCCAACATCTCCTATCAAGGCTGCAATATAGTCAGGATTATATAACATCTGACAAGTACTGGTAGCCTTTCGCCGTTGAGCTGAACTTCTTCCAGTATTCGTTGACTTTAACCTGAATGAATCCTGACTGTTATGACTTTCTTCTGTCACCGGTTTGTTCTTTTTTGTATTTTCCACTTTATTCAAATGTGCATTTGAATATTATCACATACATGACCTTCCTTTCTTTGAAATGAACTAAATTGCTTTTTACACTTTGTACAAAATGTACAAGAATGACTTTTAAGTCTGACTTCAGAGCAGTATGTTTTGTTGCAATACTGACATGAAAAAGAACCTATACAAGAATGTGAATGCAACATTTGCTTCCTGGTAAACTGCTTCCCACAGTTGCAGCAAATATTACATGAATGTTTCTGGAGGTTCGCTCTCAACTGGAATGACTTTCCACATCTATTACATGTATACGCCATGTTGCCATAAAATAAATGGGCTCCTTTGTTGCCTAAGAGGTAGTGCCTGCCTGTAAAACCTGTGAAAAACTGAAACAAATAAGCAACTTTAAACAAACAGCATCAAAATCAGCTGCAAAATAGTGATTTTGAGTAAATTTCCATAAATGTGCATAAGTAATAATCTACATCGAATGCTCACAGAATTCTGTGCACAAGTTAGGAAGCCTTCACCTATCTTTACCAGTTAAAGTAATCAGATTCAACACTGGACCAAAAATGACAGAGAAAAAGCAAATTCAACATTTTGAGAACACCCAAACATATGGATGGCCACACCCACAGACACACCCCAGGACATACAGACACACCTCTATATGCACACACGTACTGAGTCCATTTCATATTCCCCTTGCCAACCTCGTTGCATCAAGGGCAATAAAAGAGTTTTGCCGGAAAACTTTCACTTAAAACCTCAAATTGACCTTCAACATCACTGCAAAGTTATTTGTCTTAGACTCTTGCAGCTAAGCTTTAATGTATGACCTCAAATGACCTTTGACCATACCATGTCACCCCTGATGGCAACATAATATGCAGGTCCCCCAAGTATGCAGGTCCCCCAAGTACATCTACAACCAAAGTTTAGTTGAAAAGGGAGCGATGGTTGCAAAGTTATCTATTATAGAGGAGTCCTGCAGGTAAACTTTAACACTGACCTGAAATAACCTTTGATCTTACCATGTGAGCTCCAACAGCACCATAACATGAATGTATTCCAAGTGCATCCATCACCCAAGTTTGATTGCCATTGTAGCAACATGTGCTGAGTTATGTGTGATAAGAGAGTCTTGCAAGTAAACTTTAACGTATGACCTCAAATGACCTTTGACCTTATCATGTGACATCTTACGGCACCATAACATGAAGGTACCCCCAGTGCATCCATCACCCAAGTTTGATTGCCATTGTAGCAACATGTGTCAAGTTACGTGTGATAAGAGAGTCTTGCAAGTAAACTTTAACGTATGACCTCAAATGACCTTTGACCTTATCCTGTGACCTCCAACGGCACCATAACATGAAGGTACCCCCAGTGCATCTATGACCCAAGTTAGGTTGTAATCCAAACAACCTATGTGAAGTTATTTATCAAAAGAGAGTCTTGCGGGTAAACTTTAACATAGAAAAGAGAGTCTTGCACATACTCTTTAATATATGACCTCAAATGACCTTTGACATCATCACATGACCTCCGACAACACCATAACATGAAGGTGCCTAGTGCTTCTATCACCCAAGTGTGGCTGCCATTGCTGTAACAGTTGCCAAGTTATGCATCATAAGAGAGTCTTGCAGGTAAACTTTAACATTTGTGACGGACGACGGACGGACGACGGACGGACGACGGACGGACGCCATTTGGATCCCTTAGTCTCGCCTTCACCTCCGGTGGGCGAGACGAAAAGTGAAATGCGTTCCTCGTCTCCGAACTTCGCCTTACAACTAGAGCGGTGCAGAGCATGACTTCAAAGCGTATAGTGGAATGATAGACATCCCATTGTAACGCTTTGAAACCAAACATGTGTTTGCATGAATTACGAACGAGTTGTCTCTCGTTTACACTGCAAAATTTTGTTTCTTTACCTAACTAACACGTCGCAACTATGAGCAGAAAATGGAAAGTTAAGTTTTGATATTGGTATCTAAACAGATCCGGTCGGATAGATTTATTTTAGCTATTTGTCATATAGAAATAAATCCTAATAATGTTGCAAAGGAATAGTCCTCGTATAATTTCTAGCTACATATAGCAGATGGAATTCCCGTCTCCCATAAAACAAAATGCAGCACTCACTTTGTCACAGACATACAGCATGTTCTCTCCAAGCAGACGGGATCTAGGAGATAGCATGCAGACATTACTAAGTTAGAACTGAAAATAGTAGAGCAGATAAGCCGAAGAATTGTGCAAAATTTGACTAAAGCATGAAACTTTCACCATTGTTAGTACATGCTATAAGATTAATTTTAAGATCGGGAGGTAAGTCTGAATTGACCTCTGATGACCTGTAGAGGTCAATGACCTCAAAATCTAAGAAAATTGATATTTTGCGTCATTGGTTAATGATAAACACAGTAATGATGTACTAAAACTTAATATTTGTCACAGTGAAATTGTCTTTATGTTCCACAGAGCCCTGACAGGTTTCTACCTTTGACCTCTGATGACCTCCAGAGGTCAATGACCTCAAAATGTCAGAAAATTGATATTTTGCATCATTGGTTAATGACAAAACACAGTAATGATGTACTAAAACTTAATTTTTGTCACTGTGAAATTGTCTTTATATTCCACAGAGCCCTGACAGGTTTCTATCTTTGACCTCTGATGACCTTCAGAGGTCAATGACCTCAAAATGTCAGAAAATTGATATTTTAATGCGTCACTCATAACTGAAACACGATAATTATGTACTAAAAACTAATTTTTGTAAGAGGAATTGCCTCAATGTTCCACTGAGCCTTTCGAGTCAGATTTCTACCTTTGACCTCTGATGACCTCAGATGACCTATGATGAGGCCAATGACCTCAAAATGTCAGAACATTGATATTTGGTGCAATTGGTTGATGACAAACATGATTTAGATGTTATATTCATTTGTATTACAATTGAATTGTTTTCCTATTCCACAGAGCAAGAGAAATTACTCACGTGTCTGTACCTTTGACCTCTGAGGAAAATGACAGGTCAATGACCTCAAAATATCAGAATATTGATATTCTATGTATAGTCAATAGTCAACTTTGTAATACCCGATGTACAATCATTAATGCTATAACAGAAGAATCTTGTCATTCCATGGAACATTGGTCATTAGCCTGTGCATTATACCCAACTTTGACCTCTCAGGACAATGAGAGGTCACTGAGGTCACATGTGTAGGCTTACCTGTATTGATGTTTGGCTTCATTGGTGTAATTGTAAATGCTTAATCATGTACAAATCACGCATTGATGTTTTGATCAAAGTATGTATGCATATTCCACAGAGCATTGGTTTATAGTAACAGGTCTCTGAAATGTGAGAGGTCAATAAGTACTTCAGAAATAAAGCTTAAGTTTCTTGAGTGATGGCAGTGACCTCAAATACAACTGTTATGTTCGGGTTAGTTATGTAGACTAGCAAATATGGCCATTATCTCGACACTTGAGGAAAACAAGGCCCACGAGACTGATATACAGAGTGTTTAATCTATTCAGTGTAAGTCTCATAGATCTTTTCCCCCATTTGTCGGACTCATTATGGGACTGGTTTGCCTAAGTGTCAAGCTCATGGGCAATATTTGCATAGTTTCCAGCTGGTGGGCCTGTATTGGCCAGTGTAAAGCTGGTGGGTTGTTACAGTATAACTGCGATGAATGACTCATGGTCCTGGAGTATACAGTCCACAGCTGCGACATCATGGACCATCTTGAAAACTTCGACATACTGTGAGGCCCAACATGCATTCCACATGAAGCAATCCTGTGTATTGCAACTAGCTATTGCCATCCGAGACCTACCCAGGGAATAGATAAGCATTCATGGCAAACCATGGAGAAAGCGGATTGTGCAAAATATTTTGGAGTTCCAATAGGAGGCTCAGCTGGAATCAAATCGCCACAGCAGCTTAAAAAGGTTATACTTCAACCAAAGACTCTCTCCAGACGAAGATACGAGTATCATAAAGTTCAGGTGTTTTGCTACTCCATGCCGCTCAGGACTGTCCTGGAATATGCATGCATCATCTGGGATCCATTCACCCAGGTGAAACATCATGAAGTTTGGAATGATCCAGAGAAGATATGCACTCTTTAGCTGCAATGACCATCATATGCAAAACAAGCAGTGTTACAGCCACACTTGAAAAACAAAACAAAGCAAAACAAAACAAAACTACAATGGCAATCCCTGTAAGAAAGTACAGCTCAGGCAAATTCAGCGATGATGTTCTGCATCAAGAACCCCACAATATCCACTCTGCAGGAAGTTGTGGCTCTATTGCTGCATTCTTCAAAAAGGGCAAATGACCCAAAATGTCAGGCATCATTTGCAAGAACACAAAGTAGGCCTACTCCCAAAAAAGGTGGCGGCTACTCTCGGCCACTGTCTCTTGTATCTCTTTGAAACACTTCAGGAGAGAGATACTCAATATTCAGCTCTGTTATTAAAGATACATATGTCTCCCTTTTTGTTTTTGCATTTGTTTGTTGTTTTTTGCTTCATATAGCTCTTTGGATACCTTCTTTAACCAATTAAGAAAAGGCTCCATGGCAGAATATTACAGATTACACAGTATAATGAAGAAGAAGAAGAAGAAGAAGAAGAAGAAGAAGGAGAATAGGAAACGAGATCTGCTGTCAATGATGCAGAGCCAATACCAATCAGTTCCATGGCAGATCTTAGTCGGCACTGCAAAGGTTTGGATGTCTCTCTCTGTTGACAAAGGATATTCTAAAGCTCCAAGTAAGTCCATGGGGTGGTTTACATTGTCTGGGCATAGAGGGTTGGGTTGGGTATATGAGGATATGATGCTTTGTTATAACAATTAGGTCTGAGATATCTATTTTTTATGTTTGTTTTGACCATCCCGCATGGATCTCCAACGAAAAGGAATGATAATGTGTTAGACCCAGCCGCCACCGTGTTTTTTCAATAGATTTTGATATTACAGTGTAGTTGAGAAAAAATTTACCGCTCATTGTCCTAGATGGAAGTCAAAATTGAACTGTGTGTGGAATACTCTGCATACAATTTTGGACACACACACACACACACAAAATGCATTTTTTTAAATATAATTATTATTTCATAAGCAGCAGGCCATTACAAACCAATGAGACCAGACATCAATATTCTTACATTTTGATGCATATCTTTCAATATCCTCCAGAGGTCAGAGGATCATCGCTAATGTTCATGTGAAATGAGTACACGCCTTTTGAATTGCTCACTTTTATTGCTATAGAAATACACAATATGTGCATCATGTCAATCATTAGATATTGTATCAGTTTCATTTTCAGTCTTGGATTATTTTTTCTATGTACAAATAAAATCGTGGCAAAGTAAACAACTTTCACATCAAAATATAAACGAGAATACTAAAAAAGAAATAGATGTAATAACGTGCAAGGCAAATACCAGGCCTACATCATCTTAAGGTATACAGGTGAAGGAAATCACCTTATTGATAAACAATTTACTTGACTGGGATAGTGACCACTGAACAATATTGTTTCTTAAAACTCTCTCTTCTTTTCAACAAGTGGAATAAAACACATGCACATACCGGGGCATTAGTTTGGAGGTGGGGTGGGGTGGTGGCAGGGATAGTTGACCCCACCCCATTAAATTCTGAGATGTGGACTATGTTTTGTTGTTGTTAGTTTTTGTTGTTTTTTGTTTTTTGCTTTTTAGACAGAAAACTGCCCAAGTTTTTCACTTTAAGTGTGCATCGGATTGTTAAAATTTAATTCTGAAATGCAAAATCTCCCTTCTGTGAGAGGGGATATCTCCTTTCAATAGACTCCTTCCCCCTGCTTGGTTCCTTCCACAGATATAACATACTTTGGGGAATGATAATTTCCCTTATTCTATAAAAAATGTTTTTAAGAGATATTTCTATTTGAATTCCAAAGATGAAAAGGTTTTCCTATATATGCACGATTGTTCATTTTGGAGGGCAAGAGGCATTTGCCCCGCCTCCCGAGAAAATATGGGAGGGGGAATGGTGGGGACATAAAACTTTGCCTCCAAGTATTTCCTGAGATTGAGATTTTTTTTCTTCACTTTTTTGACAGAAAATGAATTGTCACTGAACATTTTAGCTATAGTATGCACCAGGTTAAAAGGCAGAATCTCCTTTGCATACCCCCTCCCCCACACTATCTTTCATTATGTCCCCTTAAGTTCCATATACGCTCAGTGCTTTTGTCCCATTTTTGTTATATATCATCACAAAGTATGTACTAGATCTTTAATTTCAGTTCCGACATATTAAAGAAAATCCCTCTTGTTGGAGGGGGTAGTGTATCTTTCAATTAACAATCCCTCCTCGGTTTCTACCCTTAGATTTGGTACACTCCTTTTACTGATAATTTCCCAAATATTCCATCATAAATGTGTATACTAGATTTTTTTTTTTTTTACATTTCTATTCTTACTGCAAAGGCTCCCTCGCATGGGAAGGATTGGGGGACAGCCCCTTTCATACCCTCCTCTCGCTGTATCAACCTCTCCTCCATGCATTGATTATGGCTGCACATTTGGGTATGGACTTTTTTTTTTCAAAATGGTAGTTCAACCAAGAGTGGCACGAGATCATTGAATTGCAAACAAAAGAATGCAAAAGCTCCATAATGTGGGAGGGGGATACCTCCACCCACATCCTTCTGTGGATTGGTCTTCCTCCATAGATGGCTGACTTACTACACCTTTTTGATACAAATTTCGAGGTATTCCTTCAAAAGTGCCTGTGTGCCAGGTCGTTGAATCTCATTTCTCAAAATACAAGAGCTCTGTCGAATGGGAGTGGAATACCCTACCCTCGCCAACGCTGCGCTTGCTGGGTTCCCATCCATATAGACTTGGTACACCTTGGTGATCCATAATTTTCCAAATATTCCCCAAAACGTATGCATCAGATTCTTAAAAAAAAAAAAAAAAACTTCGTCTTTGGGAGGAGGGTAGGTGAGATGCGCCCACACCCCATCAACTTCCGTATAAGTGATGACGCACACATTAAACAAGAGCTACACTGAATCACTGATTTCAGGTCTAAACCTGCAAAAATCCAATCCCCCACCCACATCCTCCCCCTCCCCCTCCGCTTCATTCCTTTGCACCATGAACTTATGCTTTTATATATTTTCCAAGTTCCCCCCCCCCATGTGAAAACAGATCGACACCCCTTGCTCTGTGCACATACTCGACTTAGATAATTACCTGAAAAGTTCTGCGGAATGAGTAGCCACTTTTTTGGTAACAGAAATGCATGGTTTGTAAGCCCTACATTATAAACAATTATTAACTATTAACTATCGCAATATCAATATTAACATCCTCACATTTCATTCGAGGTATTTGACCTTATGTGATTTTCATAGGTGAACGGTAATGGCTCGTTAATAAACAGGGCCTACAAGTGCTCTCTAAAACATCATGTTTACCATTGATGATGCCAAACTATTCTGATACTTTGAGGTCATTGACCTCTCGAGATCATCAGAGGTCAAAAGCAGAAACTCGTCTGTGTGCCTTGGAATATGAAGACGATGTCATTGTACATAGATATGCTTGTTTTGTACATCCTTACCATGTTTGACCTTTCACCAATGATGTCATACTTCAATATTCTGATATTCTGAGGTCATTGACCTCTCAAGGTCATCAGAGGTCAAAGGTAGAAACCTGTCTGCTCTTTAGAATATGAAGACAATTTCATTGTAAGACAGATATGCTTGTTTTGTACATCTTAACAATGGTTACCATTAACCAATGACATCACAGATCAATATAATATTTTGAGGTCATTGACCTCCAAAGGTCATCAGAGGTCAAAGGTTAACACCTGTCAATGCTCTGTGGAATCAGAAAATGGTTTCCCTGAAGTATAGATGCATGTTTAGTGAATCATAACCACATATATCATTCACAAATGTCTAAAAACATCGATATTTTGATATTTAAAGTTCATTGACCTCTGGAGGTCATCAGAGGTCAAAGGTAAAAACCTGTCAGTGCTCTGTTGAATCTGGAAATGATTTCTCTGTGGTATAAATGCATGTTTAGTGCAACATAACCACATATATCATTTGCAAATGTCTAAAAACATCGATTTTCTGATATCTAAAGTACATTGACCTCTGGAGGTCATCAGAGGTCAAATCAGACTTACCTCCCGATCTTAAAATAAATCTTATGGTATGTACTAACACTGGTGAAAGTTTCATGCTTTAGTCAAATTTTGCACAATTCACGTGATTTTGAGGGCTTATCTGCTCTACTAAAAAGAAAAGATGTGGAATAGCCTGAGTAGAAGTCATATTGACAATAAAAAATATGGAGAATTTGGGCTGAGATGAAAATACACACCTTTTAATTACATACATTTATGAAATAAGGTACAGTGTATATTCAAATATTCTCATCTCCTGACCAACTCAATGGCCCGTATTCTGCTAAGAACTTAGACCGAGTTTAAACCCACGCCTGGGTCTAAAAATGGGTTTTGGGGGTTTAAACCTAGGTTTAAACCACCAGTTTAGACCCAGGTTTAAACCTAGGTTTAATTTGTATTCTACTAAGTCTAGTGCCCTGTTGCATAAAACCCTTACCGCTGGACTTACCGCTCCTTTCTAGCGGTAAGTCTTCAAATTAGCGGTAAAGCTTATAATCCTTGATGCTGATTGGCTGTGACGCCTAATTTTGACGGTAGTAACCATTGAAATTCAACGGTAAGTTTTATGCAACGGGGCACAGCTGTGGTCTAAATGGGGTTTAAATTAAACCTACCCAGGAGGAGGTTTATTTCGAGTTTAATTTGAGTCTAACGATGACTGGTTCGTGTACCAGCACACTGAGCGTGTGTAGTACAGATCAATGGAACGAAACGAGTGGCTGGCCGGCTGGATACAGCAGCTAGCTAGCCGGCAACACGCGTGTACACACGAGACACGCCTACTAAGTACTAAGGTAGCCCGACCAGACACTGTTACGCTATGCGAAAACAGCGTCTGACGAGCACGGCATGCAGCCTCGAAGTGAGGAACCTCAACACAACTACAAAACTTAGGAACATGTATACATTTCTCCTTTAAACAGAATACTTTACTCACGTTAAATGCATGTTTCTATTACAGAAGAATAGTTCGCCACACTAGGTCCATGGAGGCCACTTGCGATAAGTCCGTGGAACAAATAAATGACACTTTCTGGCGCAATTCCTGACCGTCGGGCTTCGTCGTTGCAGGATTCAAAATGGCGCCTTGACTTATGCGCATGCGTGACCGGATGTGCTCCAGATTCAGAGCGAGAAGCGCGTGTGCGTTGAAAGTGTCGAACAAACCTTGGCGTCTGCTACACAATAACCGTGGTATGGAGCTCAATGTTCCTCGCCCGACCAGACGCCAGCTGCCGCCAAGCCCAGTAGAGTTTATTATAGCTGTATACTAGTAACCGTGCGTACGCTGCTTGAGTGTAGCAGCACGGTCGACAGCGCGACCTTTTGAAAGGGCATTCACATCACGTGACCACCCGATATCTAAATTTGGCCTGGCGTGAAAGATTGTGTACGGTGTGGACTAACCGCAGCAGCGACCCCATACGGACAAATACGTACCGTTACTGTGTTACAGCGCCCCGCGACGGGGTTAGGTGAGGACATGCTGGATATGATGATCAATTTCGGTAAGTTTCATTACGTACCTTTGAATACTGATAGCATCAGATGTAGAGTAAATATTGAAGAGTATACTCGATGAGTTTGAGGTGACAAAAATGATCGTAAGTATCAAAAGTCAAAGCTATCGTGATACGATTACGTCGCTCTCCTAGTGGTTGGTGGTCGCACTCGTACAGCCCTGTCGCGACGTACCATGTACAGCGACGTACCACGTACAACGACTGGGCTGTGTATACTGTAGTTAGTACTAAGGTAACTTAATTGTACACTTAGAAGAGACTCGAGATCTACAAATTTCGGCCTATCTGTACTAATATAACGTTAGTCTAGATCTTACGATGAAAATAACCTGAAGACTAGACCAAGAGCTCAATGTAAGGGGTCTAGAGGGTAGAGCCCGAGGTCGATCTAGGCATAGACTAGATCGAGAACCTAGATCGTAGGACCTATTCGAATAGCTAGACTACAATTGTAACGTTAGGACTAACGTTAGATCTAAAATTAGGTTAGAGTGTGGTAGGTAAAATCTACTTCTAACAGACTAATATCGAGACAGGGTTGATATAGGCCTATTTCTGAATTTTAGAATGGTTTCCATTTTTATCAACTGACAATCTTTCGGATGCTTAAGTGCACACCTTAAGAGAAAAGCTTTTATTCAATTTCCTACCTCAAAGTCCTGGTTTGATCAATCGCCGATCCATTCCGAATTCACGATTCGATCGACATAAACAGCCATGTCCCATCCCAGCGCACACAGAGCAACCGTGCCGCCGGCCGGCGCGGCGCGATGGCTCTGCTGGTACTGAGCATTCAATTGCAAAGCTAGCTAGAGAATAGCGCTACGCATATAGTACAGTGTACGCTTACCATGTATCCTGTGATGTGCACCGCACACGTACACAAACAAGGAGGTACAGTATACTAATGTACAGTGCTTTTTTTACGAGTCGTCGCAAGCAAAAATACAACATACCCTTATTCGACATACCCGTAAAAGCTATTCACAATCCAAGAAAGTCACACTCATGTGGCTGATACACTGCCAGTAATAAATTTAAGTGGATTTGTGGAGCGAAGAGTAATCAGAGAGGGAGAGTTTCTTCTTCCACAGAGGGCACCATGGTGGCTTGACCCAAGTCTACTTCGGGTTTAATTTAAACCCGAAATAGACTCTGGTTTAACTAAACCTCGCTAGCAGAATACAAAATTAAACCTCGGGTCTAGCTAAACCATAGGTGAGTCTAAAATGGGTTTAAACCTTGGTCTACAGTAGAATACGGGCCAAGGTCTTCATAACATAAAATAACTAGAGAGGCACTCTGAGAGCGCAGACCTCCGAGTCCGCCAAGCATGCAGCTTATTTCCACCACTGATCTTGTTCTTCGATAGATATATCATACGAACACACAGCATCGGTGCTGAAAGTCGCCCGATTTCCCAATATAGAAGCCTTTGTTACGTCATAAACCCTCAGCTGCACGGCGCGCCTCGCCCCAGCAGAAACTAGAGCACGCACTTTAGTGCGCGCAGGCAAACCTCAAAAAACGCGCAGCCTGAACTCCCAAGTTCATTGACCCTACCTGCCAAAATATCAAAAATCCTTCATAAATTCCCAAAATTTTTTCGGATCACTACCAAAAGTTAATCGTTTGTTACTTGTGTCATTCTCAACATTTCCTGCAAGTTTCATCCCAATCCGTTGACTACTTTTTGAGTTATTTTGCACACAGACAAACTAACTAACGAACAAACAAACAAACCAACGGTTACGAAAACATAACCTCCTCCTTAGCTATTACATGCCAAATGAACATCAGCTTGCTGTATATTTTACACAGTTAGGAAGGGAGTTAAAGGGGCATAGTCTCGGTAGTGTAGAGGGCGCTGTTAATGATACTGCCGATCACCGTTAGCATTGATACGAAGATTACCGAAGTTGAGCTGTCATCAAGAGTAAAGTGCGTAGGTGTTGCTAAGTAACGTTGCCTTCGTTGTCTTCTCTGCGCATCGCGCAGTCTGTAGTAATGCCAGGGTGCGTGCGTATGTGGTTGTTATTATGACATCACAAAAGAAGTTTGCTAAAGCTGTCATCCCCCTCAGCCGAATCATGAGCCGAACTGTGATCGGACCACTGACTACAGTAAATCGGACTTCTTCGGACTCGGGAAAGTGGGCCAAAGCGTAAGCGCTAAAGAGGAGTCGATAGCGTAGGTCTCTATAGGAAACTTGCGCCGTGCGCCCGCGTACGCATTTGACTAAAACACCGGGACCACTCAACAAGAGAGAGTCTACGCACCTGTCACCAGAGGAATCCTAGCTCTACCATCCACCAAAGCCTTCCCTACGCACAACTACGTAACAATAGTTTCAATTGTGACGTCATGGCAAATGGAAACCGGTTTGACCTACTGGATGACGAGGTCTCCATGAGGAGGAAGAATCCACCATCCATGGCTCTTGATGATGCCGTCTCGTACGCCGTGGCTGCTGCTACTGGTATTGTGGCAGCAGTCCCCAGGCTGCTGCCATAGTAACAGTTACTCTCCCTGGCGGTATTGTTAGATGCGCGTATTGCCCTAGAATACGCTAGGCGGTATACTTTGATTATTGTATGCGCGCAGGCGCTTCCCTTTGATCTCGTAATGGTAACCAAATAGTAGAATGATTTTATACGCTCAGATCAGTTTCACATCTGTAGCTACTACAGAAAACATCGAAGGTACATTCAGCAACGAAATCTTTAAAGGAAAAGGAATCAAAGTCAACGAACCATAAACAAGCTGCTTATATGTGATACAATGTTCATCAAAGAGGTAAGCAATTTAAATATGATTGTATTAAGTCTTATATACAATATATGTGATTCTTATGATTATAGTATTTTATATGTTTGTACATAGAGGTTAAGATTTAACAATGAATATATTGTGAAGAGTGATCGAATTAGTATTGATGTTACTCTTTAGCAAATGTGAGATTGAAAGCACTGTGATCTATAGATGTATATAATTTTAGTGATTATTGTATAAATGCATAATTTTAGTGTAAAACATTTATTAGACATATATGAATGACAAAGCAATTTTATTGTAATTTGTGAATTAGATCTTATTGTTGTATATTTTACTTATACCAGGGAGGTGACACCTCCCTGCTTATACTATTTTCTTTACAGTTTCACGGGTACGACCGTTGAGAATAAATATCTGACCGATTCCAACTACGTCCCGTTTGTCAACTGGTAATTTATTGCATGGGCAGCTACAGGTATCAAGACGGATTATTCGATGAACGCGGGCAAAGCTCGTCATGATGAGACAGGGAAGACGGCCAGCTCTCGTCAGCATGACATTGAGGAGGATAAGATATCGATTATCGTAACCAAAGTCCTGGCTGCTATCCAACCAATCATCGTGCAGTCGGTCTCTGCGGCAGTAGCTGCCGCAATGAAGTCCATGATGGACGAGCTCAAGAAGCCGCTAGAGAGTTTACGGCAACTCGACTCGAGGTGGAAACCGGTCAGGAAGCAAGAGCCTTAGCAGAGGTTGACCGCCTCGAACAGTATGGCAGGAGGGACAACATCCGGATCTTTGGGCTGGAGGAGACGCGAGGGGAGGATACAACTAGCAAAGTTGTGGAGCTGGCAGCCGATATGGGAGTATCCATATCAGCAAACGACATCAGTGTCAGCCACCGTCTTCCCGTCTCGGGAAGGAAACCGGATGTGCAGAAATCTTCGACGAGGCCTATCATCGTCAAATTCGTCCGTCGGTCTACGAAACAGGCTCTGATGAAGAAGAAGAAGGAGCTGCGGAAGAAAGAGACCAGGAAGAACGTCTACGTTGAGGAGGACCTCCCACCCCTTCGAAACAGGATCGTGCGCGCCCTTCGGGAGGACAAGTCCATCAAAACCGTCTGGACCATCGATGGGAGAATTTTCGCCATCAAGAATGCGAACGGAAAAGAGGAGAAGCTATCCATCGACTCCGCGAAAGACCTGCGGAAAGTGGGCTGGACAGTGGAGAAGATCAAGGACATCACTCGCCACTAGGAATGCGGTGGCAACAAAAAAGAAGTGGACTTCTTATCGATAAGTAGCTTAACTGATTCATCATTTCCATCTAATATTCAAATACTAGGTCTAAATGTGTGTGGTTTGCATTCTAAACTTGAATTGGGTATATTGTCAGAAATTATCCGGGATGTTGATATTGCCTGCTTATGCGAAACAAAAACAGATACTGTAGATGAAGAACTTATTCCAACAGGTTTTAAAGTCTTTTGTAAGGAAAATAATGACGGTTCATTTCGTTATGGTGGAGTTCACGGTCTGTGTATTATAGCGAAGTCGAATCTTAATATACAAGTTCTAGGTGATATAATCTCTAAATATGTCCTGTGGACCAAAGTGGAAATTAAACCTGATTGTAATTTTGTTCTTGGTGCTGTTTATATACCACATGAACATTCCAAATATTATGAACCTGACATATTTGAAGATATAGCCCGTGGAATCATAAATATTAAGAGTAAATTAGATTTACCACTGTGTTTAGTTGGGGACTTTAATGCTCGTACTGGAAATATAGCAGATTATGTCGAAGATGGTGTACGCGTGGACAACGCGGAATATTTTCCTCACTTAGAAATAAGTGATTTTATCTCTTCGCTTTCGGTAAGACGTAATAATGATAATTGTGTTAATGTTAATGGAAAGAATCTTATTGATTTATGCAAAGCATTCGATCTGTCTATTTTAAATGGCCGTGTAGGCAGCGATATTCCAGGCAACTTTACTTTTGCAAACTTAAGTACCATTGATTACTGTCTGTTTTCAAGGGATTCTTTTCAGCTTGTTAAAGATTTTGCGGTAGATCCATTTGATGACACAATTTCTGACAAACACCACGCAATACGTGTTATGTTACGTAATGATGTTGAATGTTTGGAAGAGAATAATGATACTGACTGTTTAGAAGATGATAAAGGAATTCGGCTTGAAGACGAAAATTTGTATTCAACTACAAAAACTATAAAGATTATATGGGACAGATCCTTAGCTAATGAGTTTAGAGAAGGTTTGGATGAAAGACATATAGATTCTATTTCAGACAAGATCGACGCAGTGCAAGATGAGCCTAGTCAAGACACCTTAGATGCGTTGTACGAATCAATTCAAAAAGTTTATGTTGAGGCTGCGTCCAAGGCAAATATGGTGAAAACGTTTGATTCTAAAAAAAGACGCTTTCAACCCTCTAGAACGCGTAATGATAAGCCTTGGTTCAATGACACCTGTAAAGAACTTCGAGCTAAATACCTAAAATTAAAGAAAAAATGTAAATCTCTTAACAGCACTAGTATTTGTGAGCTAGAAAGAGTAAAACGACTGTACAGGAAGACCACGAAGAATGCTCGTGATGTGCATTTTAGGGAGACCCATGAATCTCTGCGTGCTTTAAAGACAAATGACCCAAAGGAATATTTGAAAATACTAAACCCGAAAACGAAAAAGAAAATACATAATTGCACTATCAGTATTGACGCATTTCAGGCGCACTTTGAAAATTTGAATGATAATGGTCCACCAAATCAGAACAGTATAAGTTTTAGTAGCCTGATTAATCGCAATGTTAATGTTTCAAGTTCGTCAAACGCAGAAATTTTTAACAACCCAATATCTGGGGAAGAAGTAGTAAAGCATATCAAGCTACTGAAAAATAACAAAAGCTCTGGAAGTGATTTGATAGTGAACGAGTGTTTGAAAAATAGCAGTGGTTCATTGATAGGTGTGTTAACTAAATTGTTTAATGTCATTCTTGATACAGGGATCATACCAACAGAATGGTCAATAGGTCTTATTCGTCCAATCTATAAAAAGAAAGGTTCCATTGATGATCCAGATAATTATCGCGGTATTTCATTATTAAGTTGTGTTGAAAAACTATTTTTTCCATTATAAATGAAAGACTCAATCAATATCTAAATGCCTTAGATCTTATTGGTGAAGAACAGGCAGGATTTCGAGAGAATTATTCCACAATTGACCATGTATTTGTGCTGCATTCTGTCATAGATTTGTACCTTTCCCAAAAGAAAAGATTATACTGCGCCTTCGTAGATTACAAAAAGGCAATTGATTCAATAGACAGAACATCTTTGTGGTATAAGCTTATACAAAACAACGTCAAGGGGAAAGTGTTCAGAGTAATATATAATATGTACTCCCATCTTAAATCTTGCGTAATAAATAATAATGAGAGGTCTGATTTTTTCAATTGCAATATGGGTGTCAGACAAGGTGAGAATTTATCTCCTCTTCTCTTTGCTATATATTTGAACGATTTTGAGTTGTACATGAGAGAGAGATTCAATGGTGTTCATTTGTTACCAAAAAATATGAAGGAGCTCATGTTCGACAATGGCATAGACGTTCTTTTAAAACTTTATTCGCTTCTGTATGCAGACGATACGCTGATACTAGCAACAAGCGAAAATGAATTACAGTTGGCTTTAAATGCTCTCAGTGAATACTGTAAGTTATGGTCTCTCCAAGTCAATATCAGTAAAACGAAAGTGGTTATTTTCTCGAGAGGAAAAGTCAGGAGATTTCAACCATTTATGTTTAACACAGAAATATTAGAAGTTGTTGATGAGTATACATATTTGGGAGTAGTGTTCAGCTACAGAAATAATTTCAAAAGTGCCCAAGATAAACAAATCAGTCAAGCAAAGAGAGCCATGTATAACTTGTTGATAAAATCTAGAAAATTAAGGCTGCCTTTAGATATTCAATTAGACCTTTTTGATAAACTTGTTTTGCCAATTCTTATCTACGGAAGCGAGGTATGGGGATACGAAAATCTAAAGCAAATTGAAGCCTTCCATACAAATTATTGTAAACAGGTGTTAAGATTAAGAAAAACTACAATGAACTGCATGGCCCTTGGTGAGCTTGGGAGATTTGAAATGTCGCGAACAATAAAGGAAAGAATGGTTAATTTTTGGTTCCGAACTTTAAATGGTAAAGAAGTTAAAATATCTACGATTATGTGCAATATCCTGAAGCTTTTACACCAACATGACGTTTATTCCTCTCCATGGTTACTACACACATCCAGAAAATATTAAACGACTTAGGACTGTCGAATGTGTGGCAAGACTATGGACACTTGTCTATTAAGTGGCTGAGGCCAGCAATTAAACTCAGGCTTTGTGATTTGTATACTCAAAACTGGATGAATAAAGTTAACACTAGCATGCAGTGCATCAACTATAGGATTTTTAAGAGCTCCTTATCACTGGATTCTTATTTAACTAAATTGCCATGTTTTTATAGAACTTCACTTGCAAAATTTAGGTGTCTTAACCACCGTTTACCTGTAGTTTCTAGAAGATATAACGGAATTGAAAGACAAAACAGACTGTGTAGCTTTTGTAACCTGGGTCGGATAGGGGATGAATTTCATTATTTATTTGAATGCCCAAAGATGGAGTCATGCAGAAAAAAGTTTGTCAAACCGTATTATAAGATCCGCCCAAATACATTGAAGATGAATCAGTTATTCAATACAGAATGTAATTAGGAACTGCTAAATCTAGCTAAATTTTCGATAGAGATAATGAAGATCCATTTAACATAAAACTTTAGTATTGTTCCCTTTTTGATATCTTAATTGTTATTTCATTATTATGTATATATACTGTACAGTTGTGTTTCGTCGGTTTTTTTTCCTTGTTTGTATATATATTTAATTATTTGGATTGTTTTGTTTTGTTTTTCACTCTTTTTTAAATCAATCTCATATTGTAACAGTGTCTTGAATTCGATCCAGATAGCAATTATAAATGATAATGCTAATACCCGGTGTTGCCTAGCAGAAATTTTAATCAATATAATCTAAGATATTAAAAAAAAACCCATCTGCATACTTTCATATACTAATTAACCACATACATACTCAGTCAAGATTTTCATTCATGCACACATGCATATATTCTATTGTTGTTTTTACTGCTGATTGTAAATAATGTAAATAGTTTATCAAACGCATTTCGTTCAAGATTTTCGCCAATTATATCAAATGTATATTATCTACTGTGCTTTGCTGTTGATTTGTAAATAATGTAAATAGTAGTTATAAATTGTATTTTTCTTCGTTTTGGTGTTATTACTCTGTGCTATGATTTGATTTTCCCCAATACTCTATATTTGAGTGACATGGGAAAATAAAAAAAAAAACATTGTCATTGTCATTGTCATTGCCATTGTCATTGTCATGCACCTTTAAAGGTGCATAGTCCCGGTAGTGTAGATGGCGCTGTTGATGATAATGCCGATCACCGTTAGCAATTGATACGAAGATTACCGAAGTTGAGCTGTCATCAAGAGTAAAGTGCGTAGGTGTTGCTAAGTAACGTTGCCTTCGTTGTCTTCTCTGCGCATCGCGCAGTCTGTAGTAATGCCAGGGTGCGTGCATATATGTGACAGTGCACCTCAAAACAAACAAAAAGTCGCCAGACATGAATTTTTAGTTATGACCATATTCTGAAAGAGCAGACTTTAAGCTTTGAAATGATGTATAACTCAAATCAAATGGGCTCTCCTAACCTATCTAAATATTGGAAAGAATGCACAACCTCAGAAAAAGTGTGAACTGAGAAAAGAGGCTCTGAAGTACAGTGTCTATTCAAGCGCTTAATCTTTACCAAACCGTGCTGGCTGTGCGATGAATGGGACAAAAAACAGGAAGTAAACCACTGGAGTAACAACAATGAAGGGATTATCAGATTAAACTGAAATTAAGCATGCCTCATTAACACATTCTGTCTATAATTAATGCCAACTTTCAAAGCAGTAGCACTATCCTTGCAAAAGTTACTAGAGTTGAAAGTGAAGAGTGTGGACAAAGTTTTTCAGAAATGAAAATGGGATTCTGAAGACACAACAAATCACACTATTCTATCAAAAATGTTCGAGATAAACTGCTAAAAAACACACTTTCCTGCCCGTTTTATGATACCAAATTTTAGCATAATGTAAAAGAAGACCTGCTCTTTCAGAAAATATGAAAAAGTCAAGTTTGGCTAGGTTGACCCATTTCACTTGTTTTCAGTCCTCACGCAAAATCAGTGTGTGCGACTTTATGTTCGTTTTGAGGTGCACGGTCACATATGCTTGTTATTATGACATCACAAAAGAAGTTTGCTAAAGCTGCCATCCCCCTCAGCCTAGTCATGAGCCGAACTGTGATCCGACCACTGACTACAGTGAATCGGACTTCTTCGGACTCGGGGAAGTGGGCCAAAGCGTAAGCGCCAAACAGGAGTCAATAGCGTAGGTCTCTATAGGAAACTTGCGCCGTGCGCCCGCGTACGCATTTGACTAAAACACCGGGACCATGCACCTTTAAAGGGGCATAGTCTCGGTAGTGTAGAGGGCGCTGTTGATGACACTGCCGATCACCGTTAGCATTGATACGAAGATTACCGAAGTTGAGCTGTCATCAAGAGTAAAGTGCGTAGGTGTTGCTAAGTAACGTTGCCTTCGTTGTCTTCTCTGCGCATCGCGCAGTCTGTAGTAATGCCAGGGTGCGTGCATATGAGCTTATTATGACATCACAAAAGAAGTTTGCTAAGGCTGTCATCCCCCTCAGCCAAATCATGAGCCGAACTGTGATCCGACCACTGACTACAGTGAATCGGACTTCTTCGGACTCGGGGAAGTGGGCCAAAGCGTAAGCGCTAAAGAGGAGTCGATAGCGTAGGTCTCTATAGGAAACCTGCGCCGTGCGCCCGCGTACGCATTTGACTAAAACACCGGGGCCGGTATTCCATAAACTAGATAAGCATGCTTAAGTCAGAAAATCTAAGCAATTTTGCTTATTTTCTGGCTAAGATAAAATTCTTAGCTTAAGTTCGTATTCCATAAAATTTGGCTAAGAATTTGTCTTAGCATTTTGCTAAGAATTTTGCTAAGAATTTTGTCTTAGCTAAGACAGATTTCGGCTTGTTGGCTAAGCATATTTTCTTAAAAATGTGCCGTCGGTATTCCAAAACGACATTTGTCTAAGAAATTTACCTTAAATCTAAGACAGCTATTGAGCTGTCTTAACTTGGGTTCCAGTAAGAAAAAATTATGGGTGTAGCATAACAATGTAGAAAAGATGGCGGCTTTAGCTCATGATTTTTCATCTTTTTGCTAAATAAAGAAGTTCATCAGTAATCAGTAATGTAAATGAAATGAGTTCAGGGTTTGACGAAGCGTCTCGTTTGCGTCTCGTGGGAACTTGCACAGTAACAATACGGTAGAAACTCAGTGGGCCATGGGCCACGGGGAATCGGGGGGGGGGGGGGTATGTGTTGCGCGTATACTACGCGTGCCCTCGACCTCCTTCTCAGCGCGCATTAGCGGCGGAGTGGAGCGCGCAGCTAGAGGAACGCACATAGCCGCCCGGATATAAAGTCTACGTTTATGCCACAACCCACTACATTACGTAGACGTATGCCCTAGCTTGCTTATACACGTGCGGCTATCACAGTTTGTGTATCGAGACAGGCGAGTACTGTCACAAAGCGTCCTCTCCGGCTCTACCGGATCGGTGAGTACGGACTAATTATCTGGGCCTAGTAACTACGTTAGGGTGTAAACATAAGTACTCGCTTTGATTTTGATTCTCGTGATTTCATGATGTTTCTTTTTTCACTCGGTGTCGTACTTGAAATGTGGTGTGATGTGATTGCGGTGTGAGTCTCACTTATAAGGCCGTAACTTTGGCCGAAAAGATCCAAAACAACACGTAACTGTTAGGTGTAGGTTGCCTACTACTAAAAAAGTAGGCCGTTTACTGACATTCTAGACACTGTGAGACCTAGAGTAATATGAAGACGTTGCTCCTATATTAAAAAAAAAAAGCCTCTGAAAAAGTGTGCATTAGGCCTAGGTATCTTTTTCCATGGGTGGCTAGGGTAGTTGCGATTGTTGCTTAAACACGTAAAATACATAGACTTTCACCGCGGGGCAGCTGTTCGCGAACAGTGATGACATGAATATCTTGCTTATGTCAAATGACGTCATCAGAATTTAAGATTTTTGCTTAGCCAAATCGCCCGACTTAAGAAAAATGCCTTACAGTTTATGGAATACCGTTAGGGCGATTTTCTTAGCTAAGCAAAAATCTCAGACAAATTGCTTAAACTTAAGCAATTTGTCTTAGAAGTTTATGGAATACCGGCCCGGGACCATGCACCTTTAAGACTTATAGACCTCAGCCATTCAGCCGTTGCTGAGCTTAAAACAGATGATGGCCCGGGTGCTGGCCATGGCAATGGGTGTAATGATGCCCATTATGGTTGACACCTCTAAATCTGTCACCAAAAAACGTGAAAATATTGCCACCAATCTACTTAGTCATACCATTGATTTGATATACTCTAATAATACTGGTTACAAAAAAAAAGATTATCCCCCCCCCCCCCCAAAAAAAAGGCTATGATTCAGGGCATTTGAAGGCTCTGCGGGCTAGATATGCTATACCTTAAAGGCGCACGGTCCCGGTGTTTTAGTCAAATGCGTACGCGGGCGCACGGCGCAAGTTTCCTATAAAGACCAACGCTATCGACTCCTCTTTAGCGCTTAGGCTTTGGCCCACTTCCCCGAGTCCGAAGAAGTCCGATCCACTGTAGTCAGCGGTCCGATCACAGTTCGGCTCATGATTCGGCTGAGGGGGATGACAGCTTAAGCAAACTTCTTTGTGATGTCATAATAACAAGCATATATGCACGCACCCTGGCATTACTACAGACTGCGCGATGCGCAGAGAAGACAACGAAGGCAACGTTACTTAGCAACACCTACGCACTTTACTCTTGATGACAGCTCAACTTCGGTAATCTTCGTATCAATGCTAACGGTGATCGGTAGTATCATCAACAGCGCCCTCTACACTACCGGGACTATGCCCCTTTAAGTGACAATCCATCATGGAGTTTTCAGGAAAACAAAAAACAAAATACTGAAAAGACGTAAAACAGACAAGGCAAGGATGAATGATCGTAATGGTCCACTTGAGTAACATATCTCTCGATTATTGATGGTATCATAAATTGCAATATAGTCTTATCAAATTTTCCGCACCTACTATACACGATGGCTATATACGTACTGATAGAACTGTGTAATGATGATATTCTTCATGAATATCACATGCTGAAAATGTAGATGAAATCAATAACCTGAAAATACACATATTACGGATGAATCCATAAATGAAACTTACATAATCTGTTGAGGAATCACTCTGACCTTCAGAATTGCAGAAGTTTATGTGATCAGAAGAATGCGCGCAACTTCATCATATTGTATCTTGCTGGAATACCTGAAAAGGAAAAATCAAGTGTCATGAGTTCAAGGCCACTGTTCATGCGTGTGTGATAATTTTACTGGAGAGCTGATTTATGTAAATGTGACTGCATAAGTCTCTCCGTGGCAGCTCGATATTCTTGTAGTTCAACTATGCACTACCTTACACATGCAGGGTGTACTTAAGTCCACCACTAAAACTACCTGACTACAGAGAATTATCCAAGCATATCTAAGCGTGCAATGTTTGCCATTATAAAACTGGTATACGCTGAAGTGTTTTTTTTTTTTTTTTTTTTTTGCAACTGATTGACAAATTGCCCTACATCGACGCTTATTTACGTCGATGTAGGGCAATTTGTCAATCAGTTGCAATGAAAACATCTCGACGGAAGAAATTCATGAATTTGAATAACAAAGCAGTACCCGCTGCATGCTATAAGGATTAGAACCAACACTTGCTGTCGGGCGAAAGCTCGGTGGTCTAGTGGAGATGACGCCTGTCCGGTGATCAGGAGGTCGTAGGTTCGAATCCTGCTCGAGTATGTACGCCCATGATTTTTTATCATGGCTTCTACTAAAAAACACTGATCAATGCCATGACGTATATAGCAAGACATTTTATCGTCAAAGCTGCTTTCATTCCACAGGATGGTTGCCAAACAAAACAAAACAAATTACAGAAATCAGCACGCACAAAACTAGCCAATTTCAACAGAATTCTGAAATTACCATCTAAATATTACTGCCTATAGGCCTGCACTATAAGACATGGCTATACAACCAAAAACATAACAGATACAAGAAATTTGATGAAGGGTAATATCGAGAGTAAGGTCTTGGTCGAGCACATTGTGGATATTTCAAATCATGCTTTACGATGATGTTTTAACTCACCAATTTTCCAGGAAGTAGGAAACTGCGGGGTCTTGATGTTACAAACCGGAGAAATGTTGAAGTCAGAGTTGCAGTGAGCTGCTAGGAAAAGCCTCAGAAGACCAGGGGCCCGTTTCATAAAACTTGTCATCAGTGACAAGTTGTTATAGATGTGACAAGCTACCGAAATACTTGCATCTGATTGGCTGAGAGCAAATTTGTCATAGAAATGTGGAAGTTGTCACTGATAACAAGTTTTATGAAACGGGCCCTCAAACACGCATGCACGAACTGTACAATAAGCCAGTTGGGAGTCAACTTATGTGCACATATTATGTTCAAATGCGACTTTTCCTTTCTTTCTCTCTCTCTCTCTCTCTCTCTCTCTTTCTCTCAATTCTCAAAGCGACGTTATTCATTAGTTCGCACGACTCAACAATTCATTGAATTCATAAATCATGTTCAAGAAAAGAATGAACATGCCCACACCAGGTGACCAAACGTCTGGGTCCGTAAATTGACACTTGAAGAAACATCCATATCATTATTTCGCATCGAATGTATCTTGTATGAATAGTTAAGCCAGTGAGGTGTTACAGAGATGGAGTGGCAACTCTTCGTAATTCATGCAAACACATGTTTGGGTTCAAGGCGTTACAATGGGATGTCTAGCATTCCATTACGCTTTGAAGTCATGCTCGGCACCGCTCTAGTTGCAAGACGAAGTTCGGAGACGAAGAACGCATTTCACCTTTCGTTGAATTACAAGCTTTATTTCACCGCAAAATTTTAAATGAAATACTCGAATTGATTTAGAATAGTTTAGGAAAGAATTCAGTATTATCAACATGTATTTCTAGTTTCTTCGTAATTCGCAAATCGAAAGGAAATGAAAATTAGGCCCTCTTAAAAACCTAGTTTTTTCTATAATGCGCACATTTCCGCATGTTAATTTTCTTTCTGTTAATAAGGGGATATTTTGATCTTTCAAATAAAGTACTCCGTCAAAGCGTGTTCCAGCGTGTTTTTAAACTATTTGCTGTTAAAATTGTGAGTTTTACACTGCATTTTGATTCGCTGCTCCAATTCAAGGTACACAAATTCATTGTTGCCACCACATTGAAAGAGAGAGCGAATTGCAGTAGGAGCAAATATTTCTAGATATGAGAGGAGCTAGTCCCGATTATTGATGCTCTCTTTTGTCAAAGCACATGGGTAACACCTGTAGTTGAACGCATAACTTCTCGGCGTTGCCGCGCATGACTTCAAAGGAGAGCTTTAGTTGCCTCTCCTTCCCTGGTTAAGCACTACTTTGGCTGTCAAGTGGAGGCAGTCGCAAGCAGAGCACATGAATAATGTCTATTGTATAGTGAATTAAAAAAAGGAACATGTCTGGTGGTACAAATTATTTTTTTTTTCTGCTCATGCGTAAAGTGGAACTATAAATTGGTTTACCATGTCAGTACATGCATCAATATGAACAATGTTATTCTACGTGTACTGATTACTAATCACAACATGTGTAACGGATGTAACGGATGTTAGTTTTTTTTTCCCTATTATTGTTGTCTTCTCTGAACAATTGTATGCATTGTTTTTGTCACTTAAGAAAGTGAGATTTATGTTTGTATATTGTGGAAAAAACGAATAAATATGAACTTGAACAAAGAATAAGCAATACAACGGCAATGTCACTTCCACAAACATACAACTTTAGATGTGTTTCAACATTCTCACTCTGTTAAGTTAGATTTTCAATTTCTCTAAAACACGTCAACATAACAATCATCTTTACGATGCATAAAACCAAATAGGGGAGAAAACCTTCCGAAGTGGTGCTGCGCGGGGGAAAAAAAAGAGAGATAGTAGGTCTATATCAAGTTTGTTTCCGATCCCGTCATTGGCTGATGTCCAGACGGGAAGTCCAAGCAGTTCTCAGGTATTCTGCAGTGTTGTTTTTGGTTATACTGTTTGTTTGTGTTTGCGTGTGTTTTTGATCCTCATACCTTTTCGTCACGGAATTTTATATCATTGTAAAATTACTTTTTATGAAATATCGATGAAACAACCCCAGTTCTTTGACATCTTTTAAAACATAATAATTATACAATAAGAATGCAGCAGCACAACAATCGATAAACAGTATTGGCTTCAGTGTCGATCATGACCCATGAAGGTCTTCGTTTCAGTCGAACAATGGGTGAAATATTGCACCCTAGCTAGATTGAACCTGAAGTATACATTATACAAGAAACGAAGGTGCACCCTTATCCCCATTGTTAACACACTTCTTATTGTACAATAAGAATGCAGCAGCACAACAATCGATAAACAGTATTGGCTTCAGTGTCGATCATGACCCATGAAGGTCTTCGTTTCAGTCGAACAATGGGTGAAATATTGCACCCTAGCTAGATTGAACCTGAAGTATACATTATACAAGAAACGAAGGTGCACCCTTATCCCCATTGTTAACACACTTCTTATATATCCTGAAGGTGTTGTTTTCGAGAAAGCGAGCCACGAAAATCTGCGACATGTAGTTTAACGTCTATTTCTTCACGTAATCTTTTCATCAAAGAGAGTCGACTTCAGTTAAGAAAGGAATGCCAATAAATAATTATAAAAAAAGATCAGTTAATTTCTTTGATGTCTTCAAAACGTGCAAAAGGCATATAATTATCATAACGATAAGCAGTATTAGGAGTAAGGTTGCATCCTTATCCCAAGGAGGTTCAAGAGGTGGAGTAACAACAGTGTTATTCCCTTTGATCCCATGTTTGATGTCGCCACTAAGAAATATTTGAAGTATGTGCTAAACTGGAGCTGCCTCACAAACAGGAAGACAATTGATTCATGTGACATTGCATCATGGACTCGTCACTCTTAATGGAAGATATGTCTTTATGATGGTAATTACTTTTCGCTGTCCTTCTTATGAAACATAAACGGTACATAAAGGTACGGACACAGGGATGTGCGAATAAAATTCCACAAATGCACCTGTGGAATTCTTTTGTACATCAAAAGAAAACTGACAGCTGTTTGAATGTTTACAGCCATTTGGAACTCCATTTCTGAAACCTCCTTGCTTATCCCGAATCGCGTCGTTTATACACCGTTATCCATAGCTTGTCTCCATCATTGGGCCGGATGCATTAACGCTAGCAATTGCTTTTGCTAGCCTTTTACTCGAATCCGTATGCATAAAAACAAGAAATTGCTTGCAAGCGGAAGCTTTTTCTAGCAAGCACAAGCAATTGCTTAGAGACCAGGCATTTGCTTAAACACGTATGCATAAAACATACCTTTTGTTTGTTCTTGCTAGGAATTGCTTACGATTTTCCAAGCTCTGTAAAATGAGCTTGAGGTTTTGCTTAACTGGGACGTTCACTTTTAAGTATCATTTTCATATTCATAAAAGAAAGACCACACTTGTGCAGGAGTGGTATAAATCTACAAGAAATTGCTCCTAAGTAATGTAAGAAAAAACTTTTTCGTTTCAACAACGGAAATGTCCAGTGGTTAGCACGCAAAATGTGACGAAAAACAGGTAGGATGTCTGACTTCGGTGGAGAGCAAGGAGACCTCTCTCCACGTGCGACCTGGCAGATCCGGACTATAAGCAGTGATGGGAATCAGCCAGTACGTGTTTGTGTATAGATGTGTGTGTGCGTCTGTGTGTGTATATTTATGAGTGTCATTTCACAGCTCTTCTGCTATGTCAGGAAATGTTTCTGCACACACATGCCCTTTTAAATACAAGCTGTCACAGCCGCCTTTGTTCTTGTGTTCGCAGAGGCGTGACGTCCGTTTTGTTGTAAACGCAAGCAATTGCTTGTGCGGGACAAACAAAAGGTATAAGCACAAGCAAAATGTTATGCATATGGATTTAAGCAATTGCTTGAGCTAGACATTTTGCTAGACGAGCTTATGCTTTTGCTTGAAGCAATTGCTTACAAGCAATTCGTCGCTCGTTTCACGAAGTGACCGCTGAGCGCTTTATGCGTTAAACCAAACTTCTGAGAAAATCGCTTTTGAATATTCAGCTTATAATATCAACTACGTTTATCCTCAAAATATGTTAATTGCTTTGATAATGAAATTCGGAATATTCTGCATTTTCAAATGCTTTACAGTTTATCGCGGAAGAGTGAGTATTTCTTTCACAAATCATCACCAAACACAGCGGTCACTTCGTGAAACGCTCATAACGCAACAACACGCTGAGCGAACTTTTCACGAAGTGACCGCTCTACACGGCTTATGGGCGCACACGTGCTAATGATATCCACACGTACAGTAACCGCACTTTTATGATTTACATGAGTCTATAATTTATTTGTTATCATACTACAGAGAAACAAAGGGACAGTTAACAGTTCAGCATCTACTGATCATTCTACTATGAAGATCTGTCAACATGAACCAGTAAAATTGCAGAAAACTCACTGTGAACATAGCGGTCACTTCGTGAAACGCTCACAATGCAACGGCGCGCTGGGAAAATTTTTCACGAAGTGACCGCTCTTTTTTAAATGAGTCTCGAATTCAATTGTTATCATACTACAGAGAAACAAATGGACAGTTAGCAGTTCAGCATTTACTGATCACTCTGTTATGAAAACCTGTCAACCTGAACGGGTAAAAATTTAGAAAATGAACTTTGAAATAGCGGTCACTTCGTGAAACGCTCATAATGCAACAACACGCTGAGCGAACTTTTCACGAAGTGACCGCTCTACACGGCTTATGGGCGCACACGTGCTAATGATACCCACACGTACCGAAACAGCACTTTTATGATTTACATGAGTCTATAATTTATTTGTTATCATACTACAGAGAAACAAAGGGACAGTTAACAGTTCAGCATCTACTGATCATTCTACTATGAAGATCTGTCAACATGAACCAGTAAAATTGCAGAAAACTCACTGTGAACATAGCGGTCACTTCGTGAAACGCTCATAGTGCAACGGCGCGCTGGGAAAATTTTTCACGAAGTGACCGCTCTACATGATTTCGTATGGTCGCGCATGTACTTTTATGTCCACAGTGGGGGGGGGGGGGGAGGGAGGGGGGCATAGTCTCCATACCGTCAAGCGTCGGCTTATATTGGAGACCCTTCTGTTTAAGTTCCCTGAACTGTTTGTTATTTGTCTCATGAAAGTACTATGTGTCGATATACTGTTTGTCATAAATGGCGTGTACATGATCATAACTGATGTCACGGAATTAAGCAGAAATAAATGAAACTAGAGATTGTAATTTGTCATCACTGACAAATTAAGGTGATCCGATTTTTTTTTCATCAATGATTCGAGTCCTGATCGCAATAGGCATGACCATACAAGTTTCATCTGTGGTTAGAGACATTGGCCGTGTGATGTTTGCATTCTCATTTAGCAAAGGGAGTCATATCTGCCATGTTTGGTACCAAATTCTGTATATACTATAACGAAGAAACAGCAACAAGTACATATGACCTTTGACCCACGTTTGCACTCCCAAGATTGCATCTGATGAAATAGTGATTATTTTGTGAAATGATTCTCGCGACATCGTCTATACGTGTGAAAAATATGGGAAAGATAGGACAGGTATTCACCAAGATACAAGATGAAACATTTATGACATTTGACCCTAATTTACATACCCAAGATATTGTCCGATCTAGTGGTTGTTATTTTATGAAATAATGTACGTGACATGAAATAAACATGTGCAAAATGAAAAAACGAAGGGTAATTATGCGATAGCGCAAAGTCTCAGCTACAACATGTTAAAATCAGGGGGAAATTCACCGAAGGGTAAGTGAGCTAGTGCTCGATAAAGACAACCATGTCAATTTTCACATTAAAAAAAAAAATTCCCTCCCATAGAGATAACACGTCATAACGAAGACACAAAAAGAAGTACATATGACCTTTGACCTCAATTTGCACAGACAAGATGGCATCTGAGTAAAAAGTAGTTATTTTGTGAAATGATCCTTGTAACATGGTCTTTGCTCGTGCAAAATATGGGAAAGATAGGACATGTATTCACTAAGATACATGATGAAACACTTATGACCTTTGGCCCTAATTTACATACCCAAGATGGTGTCCGATCAAGTAGTTGTTATTTTATGAAATAATCTACGTGACATGAACTAAACATGTGCAAAATATGGAAGTGATAGAGACCGTTTTTCTTGAGTTATTGCATAGAAAGTTGCAGAAAGAAAGAAATATCTCAATACATCGAAGATAAGCCTGAATTTCAACCAAAATTTTTGACGTGATACCGACATCGTATGAAAAAACGAAGGGCACACTACGGTAGCGTAAAGTCTCAGCTACAACATATTAAAATCTGGGAGAAATTTACCGAAGGGTAAGTGAGCTAGTGCTCGATAAAGATAGTCGTGTCAAATTTCATTTCCAGAAAAACTGCACTCCCATAGAGATAACACGTAAACTGGTCAAATTTGACAGGATTACTTTCAATCCATTTTTACGAGGTGATACCGTTATCCAATCAAAATTTTGTAATTTATGTTTGAAAGAATATTAAATAAGCTACAACATACTGAAATCTGGGTGAAAATTGACAAAGGACTAGTGGGATGCGCTCGAATGAACTTGATATTTGATGACGTCATTTTGAAAATTTACTTTTTTTTACTTTATTAAGAAATTTGATGTCTTTTAATCATTCTGTCAGCATTGCCACCCCATGAAATGACATGTACAACTCATCAGCTTTCCAAAAATGTAAAGAAAATGGGGGGTCACCGTCCATCCTGACGAATAAAATTGGATTTAAAATTCGCATTTTTTTGGCATAGTTGCACTGTATATCGCCATTGACGCGCGCGCGGAATTTCAACTTTGACGGGCCCGTATGACGTCATATTGAGTCGGATTGACTTGAAACTTGAAAGAAATATTCCTTGACATTTCAGACATCCGATCAAATTGAAAAAAACGGGAAATTTCTATTGCATATGAGCTGTGCGTGCGTATATGCGCGCGCGCGTACGCGTCCGTCCGATTTTTTCAATTTTTCAAAAAGTGCTCTAAATGGTCTGAAACGTGTGCAAAAAAATTTTGAGCTCGATTGGAGCATACAAATATTTCAACGCGCACGTACGCGCACGTTTTAAGAGAAAATATGAATTTTGAGAACATGAGTAGAATGCGCCTAACTTGAAATATATGTGACGTAAATTTCATTGAAAAATTCTGTTCCATTAATGAGATATGATTGAGAATGTGTTTTCATATATTGACGTCATAGTGACGTCACGGTCGACTGATCACAATGATACATTAGATTTGTCGTCTTTGGGACATGATGCATACATGGTATGAGTTTGACATTGATAGGCAGAGGACTTTCAGAGTTAACCTCTGCACAACTTTTGCGGAGAAATAAAGAAACTAGAGATTGTAATTTGTCATTACTGACAAATTAAGGTGATCCGATTTTTTTTTTTTATCAATGATTCGAGCCCTGATCGCAATACGCATGACCATACAGGTTTCATCTGTGTTTAGAGACATTGGCAGTGTGATGTTTGGATTCTCATTTAGAAAAGAGAGTCATATCTGCCATCCTTGGTACTAAATTCTGTATACACTAGATAACGAAGATACAGCAACAAATACATACGACCTTTGACCCACCTTTACACTCCCAAGATGGCACCTGAGGAAAAAGTGGTTAATTTGTGAAATGATTCTTGCGACATCATCTATAAGTGTGCAAAATATGGGAAAGATAGGACAGGTATTCACCAAGATACAAGATGAAACAGTTATGACCTTTGACCCTTATTTACATACCCAAGATGGCGTCTGATCAAGAAGTCGTTATTTTATGAAATAATGTAGGTGACATGAACTAAACATGTGCAAAATATGGTGGTGATAGATCATGTTTTTCTTGAGTTTTTGCAAAGAAAGTTGCGCAAAGAAAGAAACATTTCAATACATCGTTGATGAGCTTTAATTTCAACCAAGTATTTTGACGTGATATCGACATCGTGTGAAAAAAACAAAGGGCACTTATATGATAGCACGAAGTTTCAGCTACAACATATTAAAATCTCGGAGAAATTCACTGAAGCATGAGATAGTGCTTGATAAAGATAGTCATGTCAATTTTCACATCTAGAAAAACTCCCACCCATAGAGATAACACGTAATAGCGAAGATTGAGAAAGAAGTACATATGACCTTTGACCCCATTTTGCACACCCAAGATGGCATCTGAGCAATTAGTAGTTATTTTGTGAAATGATCCTTGTAACATGTTCTTTACGTGTGCAAAATATGAGAAAGATAGGACATATATTTACCAAGATACAGGATGAAACATTTATGACCTTTGACCCTAATTTACATACCCAAGATGGCGTCTGATCAAGTAGTTGTTATTTTGTGAAGTAATGTTCGTGACATGAACTAAACATATGCAAAATATGGTGGTGATAGGGTATGTTTTTCTTGAGTTATTGCACAGAAAGTTGGAGAAAGAAAGAAATATTTCAATACATTGAAGATAAGCTTTAATTTCAACCAAGTTTTTTCACGTGATCCCGACAACGTATGAAAAAACGAAGGGCACATTCACGATAGCCCTACGTCTCAGCTACAACATATTAAAATCTTAGAGAAATTCACCGAAGCATAAGTGAGCTAGTGCTCGATAAAGATAGTCATGTCAATTTTCATTTCCATAAAAATTGCACTCCCATAGAGATTACACGTAAACTGGTCAATTTCGACAAGGTTACTTTCAATCCATTTTTTCGAGGTGATGTCGTCATCCAATCAAAATTGTGTAATTACATTTATGAAAGAGCAGTTCATAAGCTACAACATACTGAAAACTGGGTGAAAATTGGCAAAGGATAAGTGAGATACGCTCGGGTAAACTTGAAATTTGATGACGTCATTTTGAAAATTTACATTTTCTATTTCATTAAGAAATTTGATATCTTTTAATCATTTTGTCAGCATTGTCAACCCATGAAATGACATGTACAACTCATCAGCTTTCAGAATATGTAAAGAAAATGGGGGGTCACCGTCCATCCTGACGAGTAAAATCGGATTTCAAATTGGCGGTTTTTTGGCATAGTTGCATTGTATATCGCCATTGACGCGCGCGCGGAATTTCAACTTTGACTGGCCCGTATGACGTCATATTGAGTCGGATTGACTTGAAACTTGGTAAAAATATTCTTTGATATTTCAGGCATCTGATCCGTGTCAAAAAACGGGAAATTTGTATTGCATATGAGCTGTGCGTGCGTATATGTGCGCGCGCGTACGCGTCCGTCCGATTTTTTCAATTTTTCAAAAAATGCTCCAAATGGTCTGAAACGTGTGCAAAAAGATTTTGAGCTCGATTGGAGCATACAAATATTTCAACGCGCGCGTACGCGCACGTTTTAATAATAAATATGAATTTTGATAATATGAGTAGAATGCGCTTGACTTGAAATATACGTGACGTAAATTTCATTGAAAATTTGCATTCCATTAATGAGATATGAATGAAAATGTGTTTTCATATAATGACGTCATCGTGACGTCACGGTCGACTGATCACTATGATACATTAGATCTGTCATCTTTGTGACATGATACATACATGGTATGATTTTGAAATTGATAGGCAGAGGACTTTCTGAGCTAACCTCTGCACAACTTTTGAGGAGAAATAAAGAAACAAAGAAGAAAGAATCAGTACAGATACAGAAGGTGATCCGAGAGGATACTCGGATCACCTAATAAAGAAGAAGAAAGAATCCGTACAGATACAGAAGGTGATCCGAGAGGATACTCGGATCACCTAATGAAATCAAATCAAATCAAATTTCTCCCTTTGTTATTAAACTCCCCCTTCTCCTTCCTTCACTTTTTTAACATCAAATATGCTCCTACTTTCACATCTCTCTTTCTCTCTCTCCCCTTCTCTCTCTTTCTCTCTCTCCCCTTCTCTCTCTTTCTCTCTCTCTCTCTCTCTTACTTCTCTTTCTCTGCATCCAACTACTTCTTTAAAGATCGATGTCACTTGTATGATTTCCTTTGTCTAATTCCAACATTCCAATATGACACACCTCCATTCAAATAGATCATACTGTCATAATATTATTGCCCCCAATACTGTACAAGGAAATATCATTCGACTACCACTGGTGACCAACAGGTTCATAAGCAATTCAAATATTTGAAAATATTGACAGATGCACTGAACATGGAAAAATAATTCCACTGCGGATACTGGACAATTATTCAAAATGTTCAAACAAAAGGTGACTTTTAATATGATTCGATGTGGACTTTGCAAAATATGTACATACAGCTGTATCATAGTTTTATCGTAAAAAATGTAAAACAACATTATTTGAAAATTTCATGTATGTTATTAAGAAAGGTTAAATATATACTTAAACAAGGCATGTAATTGACTGCAATTTGGATTTGAAATTCCATCATACAAAATTAGGAATATAGCAATCAATTCTTAGTGTTTACTTTCAATGCCAAATTAATTAAGATTCATACTATTAACTAATCTGATATCTAAATCATCTAATACATCTTTTCCCAATGACACGTCGAATCGTTTGCAAATTCATTTTTTATAGGCCTATTAAGATTATCAAGTTTACTCATTCATTTGTGAAATTATGTCGGGTATTTTTTTTTTTTCATCATGAAAATGTACATAGACAACAAAATTTGACAACCACAAATATAATCTTTAAAGTGTAAAGATGCCGTTGAACAAGACATGTCCTTTTTTTTGCAAGTTGGATGTCATATCTCATCTTAAAAATTCATCAATACATAAACAATTATTAGTATTCGGTTTTAATATAAATATATTAAATAGCATAAAAACAACTAATCGGAAATTTGATTCCATTGACACATGACCTTGGAATCATTTACAATTTCATGAATGATATTATGTCTAGTTTGATTATCAACTGTATTAATTGATTTGTGAACTATTTACATGTGGGTCTTTGATGTTTTCATCATAACAATGTTGAAAACATAGACAAAGACAACAGTATTTGACAACTGCATCACTATATTCAATCAGTAGAACGTTGTACAGCAAAGGAGAAAGAAAAGAAAAAAGATACACTAGTTCAAGACATGAAGTTTAGCTTCATAGTTATTCAACAAGGCAATTAGTTATGTTTGCCCCATCTATTCTTATCAAAGTCAAGCAGTGAAATATGTTTTTGGGGTTTTTTATCCACAAAATACATGACTACATGTAGTTACAGAGCTGGTTTGAAATAAACCTTTACGTGTTGTAAACACGGAGAAGAAATCAGTTTCACATTTATTAGTATACAATGTACTTGAAGTAGTAGATGACAAGTGTAAGATGCATCAAAATTGTTTATGAAATTTTCTGTTGGTTGGATATTAAATCTCATCGTACAATAGGCAACAAATGAATCACTACTTACATAAGAAACATAAATATTTCTCGTATTTACAAAATAACTATCAAATCCCTTGTTTCCTGTTAGGAGAAAGTTGCCTTGATGTACATGATTTTGCTATTGGCATTTCTCTCATATTATTAACCTGATTGATAGCAAAAGCAGCATTGTGTGATAGGCAATCTTCATTCCGCTCTGAACGGTCGAAGCATGAATAGCAGAAGCATTTGTGACAAGCTAGCGAAACTTCTCGCTCGCACAGGAAGTTGTTACATCTCATCAGTCCTTCTGGGACCTTATGACTTGGCTCCGTAGTCTCTTCATATAGGCAACAAAACAGAAACAGAAACAGAAAATAGAAGACTTTAAAGAAATTGTGAAATAGTCTAAGGGCTGTATCACATATCATTCTATAAAAGGGCTTATGTAGTTTGCCATTTTATTATGAACAAAGCTCATTAACATAAAAACTTAAACCAAACTAAAAATAGAACATAATACACTGATTCTTTTCGCAGAATAGAGCCTTAAGGGTAGGATATGAAGGAAAGTTTCTTACAAGCAAACTTAGAACATATTTAATATAAAACGTTACAAACTGCATGATAATGAACAAATTAGATGGAAATTTGGGTGGGCTTAGCAAACTGAAACATCTAACCTTTTTGTCTAGTGATCAACACGGACAAGAGCAGTTCATCATCAGATGAATCCTGTTCTTCATCTTCATCTTCAGAATCATACGCGTAGTCCTTGACTAGGTCATACCAAGGAACGCGCCCTCCCATCGCCCATCTCCTGACGACAAAGATGTCTTTCTGCAGATTCTCTTCTCATTCCAGATCTTTGGCAGCCACAACATTTTGTCCACCCAGTGCCAACTCAACCAGCACGTCTGTGTCAGGATCTAATGATTGTGAATCCGAACTGAACACACACAAATGAAGAAGGAAACATATCAGCACTGATTATTCAAATGGATGAAAAATAATTACCTCATTTTCTCTAACAGTAAAGTACTGCTTTAATGAAGTTCATCCGACATGTAAATGATTTTATAAATTGTGATTCTCATAATTTGACAAAGATTCTCCTTATTTCATCGTTCCCTATCACAGCACCGATACTTAAACTGATCCACTACATAACATATTTTCCCATTTACTCGTAGAATCCAAGAAGACACATGCAGATCAACCAATACATGACCAAAACCTGAATCATGCAATCTCTTATGAAAGTTCACATATTACTGAAGTCGTCGTCATTCATATAGGTTATGATACATGTTGCATTTTTGCTTGAGAATGACAGTACAAATTAAAAAAGTATAGTTTCACACAACGAATCGTATATCTTATCGTGTTTTTTTTTCTCTTGCAGTTTCTTTTTGGCGCCATGTCACAAGCTTGACTGCATTTGAAGTCGAAACTGTGGAACATAAAAGGAGTACATCTGTTGAAATGGTTATATAATGATTGAATTACACTCTGTTGAAGGCTTTATTATCAGAACATAATTCTACATTTCAAGATAGTACTTTACATTAGCAGTCGCCCTCCTGGATATCTTTAATAGTAATGGACCTGAGCTATATTCTGTATCATCTACAGAACCACCCCCCCCCCTTCCACCCATTTGATTTCTTTACATTCAAGGACACCTTGCTGTTTAAAAGGATAATATAGACAACCACCGGCTGGTACTACGCAAGTATTCAGCAAACAAAATAGAAATTACGATATCAGTGGCTGGGCAACTTCTGAGATAACTGCTCTCACTTTCGAATACATAGAAAGCCTCAAGCCTGTAGTAGTGGGATTAAGCCTTTCTACATAAATATGTTAGCCTTTATTTCTAGGACCGCAAGAGTTATTAAAGCATAAGGCATGGTACCAGCCTCTGTAGATTCATGTTAATGTTGGATCTGATTTTAATTCAAGGGGAAAATAATGATTAAAGATTCAACCATTCTACTGAGTTTGTGCAAATGCGCATTATTCGTCATTTTCACAAGATGTTCAACTTCAAGCAATATCCACATTTTTACTTGCCTTAGTTAGATTAGGAATTGTTTAAGGAAGACTGGGTTCATGTCTACAACATGTAGAATCTAGTACAATTTAACAATCGCTTAACGTTCAATCTAGATTCTACATGCTGTATCTAAAGCTAGACCTGAACCCTACTTTATTCAACAATCCCTAACCTATGAAGGAAAACAAAAATGCAATGATTAATAATCTACGATTGCACAAGTTTAATAGGATTATGAATTTTAAGTACTAGTATTTGATTTGCAGATATTTAAATCTAGGTAATAAACTTGTATGACACTGGCCTTACACATGCAGTTCTGTTAATCTTAACGAAGTCGTTAGATCTTACTTAGAACTGCAGTTGCTGGTAGTACAAAAGTTGATCTAGACCTAACATTAAACAAGATCTACATTAGAATCCAAGTTTAGTTTAGTCTTCAGGGGTTAGTCTACAGTGGAATTCCAACCTTTACCACTCCAGACTAGTAACCTAAAGCTGGAATCTTGTCTCAACCAAAGTTAATGTTAAATCTAGGCCTACTTTGTCTTTGACTTTGGACTTTTCAGTACGGTTAACCCCTGTACCGGTACCCTGGCTGTAAAAAGTATCATAGTCCATTGTACCCATGTTAATCTGATAGTAATTTGACCAACTTAAGGCCAAATCATGGTAATTTGATTATATTTTGCAAGATTCGGTGGTACTTCAGTCAAATTACCTTCAACTGGATACCGTGGCACAATTTTACAAGGGATATAGAAAAAAAAAAAAAACATAGAGGGCGCAACGGCAATCTCGGAAAGGTTTTTCACCGCTGCAAAATTTAGCCCAAAATTCCGGATTTGACCGCGCCCGCCGACATCGTTATTGTTATCACTGTTTTGGTGAGTGTCTCAACATTTTAACCCGTCGTTGAATTTGATATGTTATCGGTTGATATTTAAGAAAATATCGGCAGAACATTCCGTATTTTCGTATTCGGAAATTACAACGACCATATCGGGTGCTCAAGGTGACGACCCGCTGACCAACCCCACTAGCCGAGCCCCCTACCTTTCCAGCTGCTACCATATCAAAGGTTTTAGTGGCGCCACTTAGCTGACCACGTGATCAAGCTTCGCAAGTGCATAATGGGACGCACAGGTATAATGCATTCCGTCGTCCTGCTGCTAATCATCTACATAGCTCAGACTGAGGCTTTCACTCGCTTAGCCATCCCACAGTATGCGAGGAATGAATGGCAACAAAGGAACAATGAGCTGAAAGAACTCATAGCACCTATTCATCGTGACCTAAATCACCGCATTTTGACCCCCAAGGAGGCCGCCGACTCTTTCAGCCATACCGTCTTCGGCTACTTCGCTTCGCAACCCGACTTCGTCCAAGAAAACAACTCACGAGCATATATGTCGAACATGAACCGAAAACTCTAGCTGACGCGCGAAAAAAGAAAAACATTCTCCGTCGAAAAGCATTTGGCAAGGAAAGCACTGAGGAACACAGAAAAAACTTTCGGTCAGCAGTTAAAGCAGTATCTTTTCTGAAAAAGCTATCTGACAAAAGGAAAGCTGGAAAAACGGCAGCCTACCAGGAAAATCTCTACAGAAAAGACTTCTGGAACTTCTCAAAACAAGTATGTAACGGAGACTTTAATAAAGCTACCCCTAGTATTTCCTTCTCGAAAGAAACGGCAGATGAGTATTATCCACAAAGATACTCCCGAGCTGAGCACATCGATCTTAATCAGCTCCAATGGTTCCCATACATAAACGTACATGAAAGAAATTATGAATTTGATTTAACCCCGGTTACACCCAAACAAGTGAAATTAGTATTACAAGCCAAGAAGGCGTCTTCCTCTCCCGGGCCAGATGGCCTTATGTACGGCTTGCTTAGAAATACTCCTTGTGTTCACCATTTCTTGGCCACTCTATTTTCTCAACTACTTCTTGAAAAAAATGACCCCCCTGAGAGCTGGTCCTGTTGCCAAGTAACGCTGATACATAAGGCCGGGGATACAAATGTACCGGAAAATTTCAGAATGATTTCGTTAACTTCTTGTGTAAGCAAAATTTTTCACCAAATACTCGCAAACCGTCTAGCATGCTATCTGACTACAAATTGTTTCATTGACCCGAATGTGCAGAAGGCTTTCATCAATGGAGTTAATGGTTGTGTCGAGCATAATCAAGTCTTACATGAAATAATTGCGCACAGTAAAGCTAAGAAACGCACAGTGCATCTGACGTTTTTCGATCTGGCGGATGCTTTTGGGAGTGTTAGCCACGAGTTGATATCCCATTCCTTGCATCGTTTTCATGTACCAACGTTTTCATGTACGGTAGATTGCAAGGTAGTGTAAAAGGTAACAAATGGTTGTCTCAACCTTTCACGTTTAAAAAGGTGTGTTTCAGGGAGACCCCCTCTCACCTATGATTTTTCGGGGGCATCCCACGAGACCGACACCCACGAGTCATACGGTCCACGAGACCGACATCAATAATAGGTCCATGAGTCATACAGCCCACGAGTTGTACGGCTCAGGAGTCATACAGCCCATGAGTTCGACACTACGCACAAAAGGCTCATGAGACCGACACTAAGTGAACATAGCCCACGAGACCGACACTAAGCAATAAAGGCTCATGAGACCGACACTAAGCAAAGAAAGCCCACGAGACCGACAGTAGGCAAAATAGGCCAACGAGACCGACACTAAGCTAAAAAGGCTCACGAGACCGACATTAAGCAAAGAAAGCCCACGAGACCGACAGTAGGCAAAGTAGGCCATGAGACCGACAGGATAAACAGCGCCATCTACATGTCAATCACCTGTACAGGGTGTTCCATGAACGGAAAAATAACATACTGGCGGGTGTAATTTCGTAACGCTATCAATTGAAAGATGGTGACCATCTACATAATTATGAACGTCATCAAATATGTATTTCTACATACTTCTGGGGAGGGGGGGGGGGGGGGCAAGTGTGTCAGGGAGCGACATTGTTATCAAGTAGAAAAATTGAATTGTATTCTTCATGCCCCCGCCCCCCCCCCCCAAAAAAAAAAAAAAAAATTGAAGAATTAGTATTCTTCATCCCCCCTCCAAAAAAAAAAGAGACAAAAATCACAAATGAATTTAAAAGAGGACAATAACGATGTATGGATTAATTTTAGAGCTTTGATAATGCCATCGTGCTATTTTCAATAGGCTTTCCCAGTTTTTAGCTAGAAGATGGACAAGATATAAATTTTACCTCTTCTCTTTCCCGATTCACTAGTTACTTATTCTATTTTAGATATTCTACCCTCCTGCTTTGACGTTTTGCAATAAGCTCTATTTGTAATTTTCTCTGTAACTATAATGTAGTTCTACTGATTAAAACGTTTTATATCGCAGGGATTCACCTCAATTTTGTGGCTTGTGTTATTCTCCTCCGAACAGTACATCGTGAAATACAATAGCTGTTTTTATGGATGCATTTGGTTTTTCTGAATCCCTAACGCTACCTTAATAGACGATTACGTTAGTTCTTATTTTTAATTAATACTAAATCATTACCCTCGCAGGTTTATTGTGGAAAGATCTGTTACACACTTTTACTGTACTTTGTTTATTTTTTTTTCACAAACACACACCCATGCAAACACAATTAAAGATCCTGATCATTTCGCGGGGGGGGGGGGGGGGCAACTGATGGGGTAACACCCTGCCGGAGATGGCAACTCTGCGTTTCCATTCTCATATCTTTCTATGCTATTATCAGGACACCCTATACAATTTATTGGTCTATAGGTGGCGCTGTTCATCCTGTCGGTCTCGTGGGTCTTCTTGCTTAGTGTCGGTCTGGTGAACCTCTTTTGCGTAATGTCGGTCTCGTGAGCCTTGTATGCGTAGCGTCGGTCTCGTGGGCCTTTTAAGTGTAGTGTCGGTCTCGTGGGCTTTGTTTGCTTACTGTCGGTCTCATGAGCCTATTGTGCGTAGTGTCGGTCTCGTGAGCCGTATAACTCCTGGGCTTATTTTACTTGACGTCGAACTCGTGGGCTGTATTTACTCAGTGTCGAACTCGTGGGCTGTATAACTGGTGGGCTGTATGACTTGTGAGCTGTATGACTCGTGGGCTGCATGACTTGTGAGCTGTATAACTTGTGGGCTGTATGACTCGTGGGTGTCGGTCTCGTGACGTGCACCCGATTTTTCTGTTATGTTTCAACCCCCTTATCGAATATCTCGGACAGATGAAGGATAGACTGGGGTATGATCTGAATGGCACCAGAATCATAACAACTCCGTACGCAGACGATTTCAATTTGATCACGAACAATAAAGTACAACATCAAAAAATAATTGACCAGTTGCACTCATACACAGCGTCAATGGGACTCAAACTAAAACCTTCCAAATGCTGCAGTCTTTCTATCTGCGGTGGTGTCCCTAAAGAGATTGAGTAGTCAATCGGTACTGAACGTATTCGTTCAATCAAAGAAAAGTCTCATAAATTTCTGGGTTCGCATATTTGTTTTAGTGGCAAACCAGCCGAAGTATGCGAGTTCGTTCACAATGAAATAATGGTCAAGACGCAAAGAATTGAAGAAACATCTGTCCGTCCGGAGTTTAAGGTTGCCATCTATTCACGTTACCTGCTAAATTCTATCCGTTTTTTGCTTACAGTTCATACACTGCAAAAGACCCACCTAGATAAACTTGATGTAATGACCGACAAATACCTGAAAAAATGGTTAGGTATTCCCGCTCGTGGTGCTAACATCGCCATTGTTCACTTACCCCATGGTCTCAACATCCCCAGCCTATCTGACATCTACCGCCAGTCTCAATCTCTAGCTTTCACCAGATCGAGAGTCAAAGCTGATAGTGTTGTTAACCAAGCGATTGACTCCGCCATTGAAAGAGAGTCAAATTGGGCACGTAACAGTCCACTGTTGTGCATTGTAACGTAACTCATGGTAAAGTGGAAAACTTAGTTAATGTGCAGATAAGCCCATGGAACGCAGTAAAGAAAATGGTTAAGCAGGTAATAGAGGAGGATACAGTGAAATACTGGACTGATCGAGTAGCGCCACTCTTAGTGCAGGGGAAATTCACATCATTACTGTTACTGGAAAATGAGAATCTAACATGGAAATCGATCATGTATAACCTCCCCAAAAGAGTTCTCAGTTTCATCATCAATGCGTGTATAGATTCTCTGCCCTCCTATACAAATTTGCACACCTGGGGTAAACGCACAATATTGCACCTTAGCAAGAATAAACCACAAACAGGAAGATATGTCTTTGTAATGGTAATTACGTTTCGACATCCCTACTAATAAGAGA